>NC_062579.1:78791271-79091271 GCF_022837055.1 Prionailurus viverrinus | reverse complement strand
TTTTTCAATATATGAAGTTTATTGTCAAATTGGTTTCCATACAACACCCAGTGCTCATCCCAAAAGGTGCCCTCCTAAATACCCATCACCCACCCTCTCCTCCCTCCCACCCCCCATCAACCCTCAGTTTACTCTCACTTTTTAAGAGTCTCTTATGCTTTGGCTCTCTTCCACTCAAACCACTTTTTTTTTCCTTCCCCTCCCCCATGGGTTTCTGTTAAGTTTCTCAGGATCCACATAAGAGTGAAACCATATGGTATCTGTCTTCCTCTGTATGGCTTATTTCACTTAGCATCACACTCTCCAGTTCCATCCACGTTGCTACAAAGGGCCATATTTCATTCTTTCTCATTGCCACGTAGTACTCCATTGTGTATATAAACCACAATTTCTTTATCCATTCATCAGTTGATGGACATTTAGGCTCTTTCCATAATTTGGCTATTGTTGAGAGTGCTGCTATAAACATTGGGGTACAAGTGGCCCTATGCATCAGCACTCCTGTATCCCTTGGGTAAATTCCTAGCAGTGCTATTGCTGGGTCATAGGATAGGTCTATTTTTAATTTTCTGAGGAACCTCCACACTGTTTTCCAGAGTGGCTGCACCAATTTGCATTCCCACCAACAGTGCAAGAGGGTTCCCGTTTCTCCATATCCTCTTCAGCATCTATAGTCTCCTGATTTGTTCATTTTGGCCACTCTGACTGGCCTGAGGTGATATCTGAGTGTGGTTTTGATTTGTATTTCCCTGATAAGGAGTGACATTGAGCATCTTTTCATGTGCCTGTTGGCCATCCAGATGTCTTCTTTAGAGAAGTGTCTATTCATGTTTTCTGCTCATTTCTTCACTGAATTATTTGTTTTCTGGGTGTGGAGTATGGTGAGCTCTTTATAGATTTTGGATACTAGCCCTTTGTCCGATATGTCATTTGCAAATATGTTTTCCCATTCCGTTGGTTGCCTTTTAGTTTTGTTGGTTGTTTCCTTTGCTGTGCAGAAGCTTTTTATCTTCATAAGGTCCTAGTAGTTCATTTTTGCTTTTAATTCCTTTGCCTTTGGGGATGTGTCACGTAAGAAATTGCTACGGCTGAGGTCAGAGAGGTCTTTTCCTGCTTTCTCCTCTAGGGTTTTGATGGTTTCCTGTCTCACATTCAGGTCCTTTATCCACTTTGAGTTTATTTTTGTGAATGGTGTGACAAAGTGGTCTAGTTTCAATCTTCTGCATGTTGCTGTCCAGTTCTCCCAGCACCATTTGTTAAAGAGACTGTCTTTTTTCCATTGGATGTTCTTTCCTGCTTTGTCAAAGATTAGTTGGCCATACGTCTGTGGGTCTAGTTCTGGGGTTTCTATTCTATTCCAGTGGTCTGTGTGTCTGTTTTTGTGCCAATACCATGCTGTCTTGATGATGACAGCTTTGTAGTAGAGGCTAAAGTCTGGGATTGTGATGCCTCATGTTTTGGTCTTCTTCTTCAAAATTACTTTGGCTATTCGAGGCCTTTTGTGGTTCCATATGAATTTTAGGATTGCTTGTTCTCGTTTCGAGAAGAATGCTGGTGCAATTTTGATTGGGATTGCATTGAATGTGTAGATAGCTTTGGGTAGTATTGACATTTTGACAATATTTATTCTTCCAATCCATGAGCATGGAATGTTTTTCCATTTCTTTATATCTACCTCAATTTCCTTCATAAGCTTTCTATAGTTTTCAGCATACAGATCTTGTACATCTTTGGTTAGATTTATTCCTAGGTATTTTATGCTTCTTGGTGCAATTGTGAATGGTATCAGTTTCTTTATTTGTCTCTCTGTTGCTTTATTATTACTGTATAAGAATACAACTGATTTCTGTACATTGATTTTGCCTCCTGCGACTTTGCTAAATTCATGTATCAGTTCTAGCAGACTTCTGGTGGAGTCTATCAGATTTTCCACGTACAATATCATGTCATCTGCAAAAAGTGAAAGCTTAACTTCATCTTTGCCAATTTTGATGCCTTTGATTTCCTTTTGTTGTCTGATTGCTGATGCTAGAACTTCCAGCACTATGTTAAACAACAGCGGTGAGAGTGGGCATCCCTGTCGTGTTCCTGATCTCAGGGAAAAAGCTCTCAGTTTTTCCCCATTGAGGATGATGTTAGCTGTGGGCTTTTCATAAATGGCTTTTATGATCTTTAAGTATGTTCCTTCTATCCCGACTTTCTCAAGGGTTTTTATTAAGAAACGTTGCTGAATTTTGTCAAAGGCCTTTTCTGCATCGATTGACAGGATCATATGGTTCTTATCTTTTCTTTTATTAATGTGATGAATCACATTGATTGATTTGTGAATGTTGAACCAGCCCTGCATCCCAGGAATGAATCCCACTTGATCCTGGTGAATAATTCTTTTTATATGCCGTTGAATTCGATTTGCTAGTATCTTATTGAGAATTTTTGCATCCATATTCATCAGGGATATTGGCCTGTAGTTCTCTTTTTTTACTGGGTCTCTGTCTGGTTTAGGAATCAAAGTAATACTGGCTTCATAGAATGAGTCTGGAAGTTTTCCTTCCCTTTCTATTTCTTGGAATAGCTTGAGAAGGATAGGTATTATCTCTGCTTTAAACGTCTGGTAGAACTCCCCTGGGAAGCCATCTGGTCCTGGACTTTAATTTGCTGGGAGATTTTTGATGACTGCTTCAATTTCTTCGCTGGTTATGGGTCTGCACAAGCTTTCTATTTCCTCCAGATTGAGTTTTGGAAGCGTGTGGGTGTTTAGGAATTTGTCCATTTCTTCCAGGTTGTCTAGTTTGTTGGCATATAATTTTTCATAGTATTCCCTGATAATTGCTTGTATCTCTGAGGGAATGGTTGTAATAATTCCATTTTCATTCATGATTTTATCTATTTGGGTCCTCTCCCTTTTCTTTTTTTTATATATATATATGAAATTTATTGTCAAATTGTTTTCCATACAACACCCAGTGCTCATCCCAAAAGGTGCCCTCCTCAATATCCATCACCCACCCTCCCCTCCCTCCCACCCCCCATCAACCCTCAGTTTGTTCTCAGTTTTTAACAGTCTTTTATGCTTTGGCTGTCTCCCACTCTAACCTCTTTTTTTTTCCTTCCCCTCCCCAATGGGTTCCTGTTAAGTTTCTCAGGATCCACATAAAAGTGAAACCATATGGTATCTGTCTTTCTCTGTATGGCTTATTTCACTTAGCATCACACTCTCCAGTTCCGTCCACGTTGCTACAAAAGGCCATATTTCATTTTTTCTCATTGCCACTTAGTACTCCATTGTGTATATAAACCACAATTTCTTTATCCATTCATCAGTTGATGGACATTTAGGCTCTTTCCATAATTTGGCTATTGTTGAGAGTGCTGCTATAAACATTGGGGTACAAGTTCCCCTATGCATCAGCACTCCTGTATCCCTTGGGTAAATTCCTAGCAGTGCTATTGCTGGGTCATAGGATAGGTCTATTTTTAATTTTCTGAGGAACCTCCACACTGCTTTCCAGAGCAGCTGCATCAGTTTGCATTCCCACCAACAGTGCAAGAGGATTCCCGTTTCTGCACATCCTCTCCAGCATCTATAGTCTCCTGATTTGTTCATTTTGGCCACTCTGACTGGCCTGAGGTGATATCTGAGTGTGGTTTTGATTTGTATTTCCCTGATAAGGAGCGACGCTGAACATCTTTTCATGTGCCTGTTGGCCATCCAGATGTCTTCTTTAGAGAAGTGTCTATTCATTTTTTATGCCCATTTTTTTACTGGGTTATTTGTTTTTCGGGTGTGGAGTATGGTAAGCTCTTTATAGGTTTTGGATACTAGCCCTTTGTCCGACATGTCATTTGCAAATATCTTTTCCCATTCCGTTGGTTGCCTTTTAGTTTTGTTGGTTGTTTCCTTTGCTGTGCAGAAGCTTTTAATCTTCATAAGGTCCCAGTAATTCACTTTTGCTTTTAATTCCCTTGCCATTGGGGATGTGTCGAGGAAGAGATTGCTACGGCTGAGGTTAGAGAGGTCTTTTCCTGCTTTCTTCTCTAGGGTTTTGATGGTTTCCTGTCTCACATTCAGGTCCTTTATCCATTTTGAGTTTATTTTTGTGAATGGTGTGAGAAGGTGGTCTAGTTTCAATCTTTTGCATGTTGCTGTCCAGTTCTCCCAGCACCATTTGTTAAAGAGACTGTCTTTTTTCCATTGGATGTTCTTTCCTGCTTTTTCAAATATTAGTTGGCCATACGTTTGTGGGTCTAGTTCTGGGGTTTCTATTCTATTCCATTGGTCTATATGTCTGTTTTTGTGCCAATACCATGCTGTCTTGATGATGACACCTTTGTAGTAGAGGCTAAAGTCTGGGATTGTGATGCCTCATGTTTTGGTCTTCTTCTTCAAAATTACTTTGGCTATTCGGGGCCTTTTGTGGTTCCATATGAATTTTAGGATTGCTTGTTCTCATTTCGAGAAGAATGCTGGTGCAATTTTGATTGAGATTGCATTGAATGTGTAGATAGCTTTGGGTAGTATTGACATTTTGGCAATATTTATTCTTCCAATCCATGAGCAGGGAATGTCTTTCCATTTCTTTAAATCTTCTTCAATTACCTTCATAAGCTTTCTATAGTTTTCAGCATACAGATCCTTTACATCTTTGGTTAGATTTATTCCAAGGTATTTTATGCTTCTTGGTGCAATTGTGAATGGGATCAGTTTCTTTATTTGTCTTTCTGTTGCTTCATTGTTAGTGTATAAGAATGCAACTGATTTCTGTACATCGACTTTGTATCTTGCAACTTTGCTGAATTCATGTATCAGTTCTAGCAGACTTTTGGTGGACTCTATCAGATTTTCCATGTATAATATCATGTCATCTGCAAAAAGCGAAAGCTTGACTTCATCTTTGCCAATTTTGATGCCTTTGATTTCCTTTTGTTGTCTGATTGCTAATGCTAGAACTTCCAGCACTATGTTAAACAACAGCGGTGAGAGTGAGCATCCCTGTCGTGTTCCTGATCTCAGGGAAAAAGCTCTCAGTTTTTCCCCATTGAGGATGATGTTAGCTGTGGGCTTTTCATAAATGGCTTTTATGATCTTTAAGTATGTTCCTTCTATCCCGACTTTCTCAAGGGTTTTTATTAAGAAAGGGTGCTGGATTTTGTCAAAGGCCTTTTCTGCATCGATTGACAGGATCATATGGTTCTTCTCTTTTTTTTTGTTAAGGTAATGTATCACGTTGCTTGATTTGCGAATGTTGAACCAGCCCTGCATCCCAAGAATGAAACCCACTTGATCATGGTGAATAATTCTTTTTATATGCCGTTGAATTCGATTTGCTAGTATCTTATTGAGAATTTTTGCATCCATATTCATCAGGGATATTGGCCTGTAGTTCTCTTTTTTTACTGGGTCTCTGTCTGGTTTAGGAATCAAAGTAATACTGGCTTCATAGAATGAGTCTGGAAGTTTTCCTTCCCTTTCTATTTCTTGGAATAGCTTGAGAAGGATAGGTATTATCTCTGCTTTAAACGTCTGGTAGAACTCCCCTTGGAAGCCATCTGGTCCTGGACTCTTATTTGTTGGGAGATTTTTGATGACTGCTTCAATTTCTTCGCTGGTTATGGGTCTGTTCAAGCTTTCTATTTCCTCCTGATTGAGTTTCGGAAGAGTGTGGGTGTTCAGGAATTTGTCCATTTCTTCCAGGTTGTCCAATTTGTTGGCATATATTTTTTCATAGTATTCCCTGATAATTGTTTGTATCTCTGAGGGATTGGTTGTAATAATTCCATTTTCATTCATGATTTTACCTATTTGAGTCATCTCCCTTTTCTTTTTGAGAAGCCTGGCTAGAGGTTTGTCAATTTTGTTTATTTTTTCAAAAAACCAACTCTTGGTTTCGTTGATCTGCTCTACAGTTTTTTTAGATTCTATATTGTTTATTTCTGCTCTGATCTTTATTATTTCTCTTCTTCTGCTGGGTTTAGGCTGCCTTTGCTGTTCTGCTTCTAGTTCCTTTAGGTGTGCTGTTAGATTTTGTATTTGGGATTTTTCTTGTTTCTTGAGATAGGCCTGGATTGCAATGTATTTTCCTCTCTGGAGTGCCTTCGCTGCGTCCCAAAGCATTTGGATTGTTGTATTTTCATTTTCGTTTGTTTCCATATATTTTTTACTTTCTTCTCTAATTGCCTGGTTGACCCATTCATTCTTTACTAGCGGGGTTCTTTAACCTCCATGCTTTTGGAGGTTTTCCAGACTTTTTTCTGTGGTTGATTTCAAGCTTCATAGCATTGTGGTCTGAAAGTATGCATGGTATCATTTCAATTCTGGTAAACTTATGAAGGGCTGCTTTGTGACCCAGTATATGATCTATCTTGGAGAATGTTCCATGTGTACTCGAGAAGAAAGTATATTCTGTTGCTTTGGGATGCAGAGTTCTAAATATATCTGTCAAGTCCATCTGATCCAATGTCTCATTCAGGGCCCTTGTTTCTTTATTGACCGTGTGTCTAGATGATCTATCCATTTCTGTAAGTGGACTGTTAAAGTCCCCTGCAATTACCACATTTTTATCAATTAGGTTGCTTATGTTTATGAGTAATTGTTTTATATATTTGCGGGCTCTGGTATTCGGTGCATAGAAATTTATAATTGTTAGCTCTTCCTGATGGATAGACCCTGTAACTATTATATAAGGTCCTTCTTCATCTCTTGTTACAGCCTTTAATTTAAAGTCTAGTTTGTCGATATAAGTATGGCTACTCCAGCTTTCTTTTGGCTTCCAGTAGCATGATAAATAGTTCTCCATCCCCTCACTCTCAATCTAAAGGTGTCCTCAGGTCTAAAATGAGTCTCTTGTAGACAGCAAATAGATGGGTCTTGTTTTTTTATCCATTCTCATACACTATGTCTTTTGGTTGGCGAATTTAGTCCATTTACATTCAGTGTTATTATAGAAAGATACGGGTTTAGAGTCATTGTGATGTCTGTATGTTTTGTGCTTGTAGTGATGTCTCTGATACTTTGTCTCACAGGGTCCCCCTTAGGATCTCTTGTAGGGCTTGTTTAGTGGTGACAAATTCCTTCAATTTTTGTTTGTTTGGGAAGACCTTTATCTCTCCTTCTATTCTAAATGACAGACTTGCTGGATGAAGGATTCTCGGCTGCATATTTTTTCTGTCTAGCACATTGAAAATCTCGTGCCAATTCTTTCTGGCCTGCCAAGTTTCAGTAGAGAGATGGGTCACGAGTCTTATACGTCTACCTTTATATGTGAGGGCACGTTTACCCCTTGGTGCTTTCAGAATTTTCTCTTTATCCTTGTATTTTGCCAGTTTCACTATGATATGTCGTGCAGAAGATCGATTCAAGTTATGTCTGAAGGGAGTTCTCTGTGCCTCTTGCATTTCGATGCCTTTTTCCTTCCCCAGTTAAAGGAAGTTCTCAGATATTATTTCTTCAAGTGCCCCTTCAGCTCCTTTCCCTCTCTGTTCCTCCTCTGGGATACCAATTATGCGTATATTATTTCTTTTTAGTGTATCACTTAGTTCTCTAATTTTCCCCTCATACTCCTGGATTTTTTTATCTCTCTTTTTCTCAGTTTCCTCTTTTTCCATAACTTTATCTTCTAGTTCACCTATTCTCTCCTCTGCCTCTTCAATCCGAGCCGTGGTGGTTTCCATTTTGTTATGCATATCGTTTAAAGCGTTTTTCAGCTCCTCGTGACTGTTCCTTAGTCCCTTGATCTCTGTAGCAAGAGATTCTCTGCTGTCCTGTATACTGTTTTCAAGCCCAGCGATTAATTTTATGACTATTATTCTAAATTCACTTTTTGTTATATTATTTAAATCCTTTTTGATCAGTTCATTAGCTCTTGTTAATTCCTGGAGATTCTTCTGAGGGGAATTCATCCACTTGGTCATGTTGGATATTCCCTGGCATGGTGAGGACCTGCAGGGCACTTCCCCTGTGCTGTGGTGTATAACTGGAGTTGGTGGGCGGAGCCGCAGTCAGACCTGATGTCTGCTCCCAGCCCACCGCTGGGGCCACAGTCAGACTGGTGTGTGCCTTCTCTTCCCCTCTCCTATGGGTGGGATTCATTCTGGGGTGGCATGGCCCGTCTGGGCTACTTGCACACTGCCAGGCTTGTGATGCTGGGGATATGGCGTATTAGCTGGTGTGGGTAGGGAAGGTGCACGGGGACAGGAGGGGAGGCTTAGCTCACTTCTCCTTAGGTGATCCACTTCAGGAGGGGCCCTGTGGCAGCGGGAGGGAGTCAGATCCGCTGCCGGAGGTTTGGCTCTGCAGAATCGCAGAGTTGGGTGTTTGCGTGGAGCGAGCAAGTTCCCTGGCAGGAACTGGTTCTCTTTGGGATTTGGTTGGGGGATGGGCGGGGGAGATGGCACTGGCAAGCGCCTTTGTTCCCCACCAAACTGAGCTCTGTCGTCCGGGGGGTCAGCAGCTCTCCCTCCCTTTGTCCTCCAGCCTTCCCACTTTCCGAGCAGAGCTGTTAACTTATGACCTCCCAGACGCTAAGTCGCTCTTGCTGTCGGAACACAGTTCGTCAGGCCCCTCTGCTTTTGCAAGCCAGACTCGGGGGCTCTGCTTGGCCGGCGAGCCGCCCCTCTGCCCCCGCTCCCTCCCGCCAGTCCGTGGAGCGCGCACCGCCTCGCCACCCTTCCTACCCTCTTCCGTGGGCCTCTCGTCTGCGTTTGGCTCCGGCGACTCCGTTCTGCTAATCCTCTGGCAATTTTCTGGGTTATTTAGGCAGGTGTAGGTGGAATCTCAGTGATCAGCAGGACGCGCGGTGAGCCCAGCATCCTCCTACGTCGCCATCTTCCTCCCTTTTCTTTTTGAGAAGCCTGGCAAGAGGTTTATCAATTTTGTTTATTTTTTCAAAAAACCAACTCTTGGTTTCGTTTGTCTGCTCTCCAGTTTTTTTAGATTCTATATTGTTTATTTCTGCTCTGATCTTTATTATTTCTCTTCTTCTGCTGGATTTAGGCTGTCTTTGCTGTTCTGCTTCTATTTCCTTTAGGTGTGTTGTTAGATTTTGTATTTGGGATTTTTCTTGTTTCTTGAGATAGACCTGGATTGCAATGTGTTTTCCTCTCAGGAATGCCTTCGCTGCATCCCAAAGCGTTTGTATTGTTGTATTTTCATTTTCATTTGTTTCCATATATTTTTTAATTTCTTCTCTAATTGCCTGGTTGACCCATTCATTCTTTAGTAGCGGTGTTCTTTTTTTTTTTTTTTTTTAAATTTTTTTTTTCAACGTTTATTTATTTTTGGGACAGAGAGAGACAGAGCATGAACGGGGGAGGGGCAGAGAGAGAGGGAGACACAGAATGGGAAGCAGGCTCCAGGCTCTGAGCCATCAGCCCAGAGCCTGACGCGGGGCTCAAACTCACGGACCGCGAGATTGTGACCTGGCTGAAGTCGGACGCTTAACCGACTGCGCCACCCAGGCGCCCCAGTAGCGGTGTTCTTTAACCTCCATGCTTTTGGAGGTTTTCCAGGCTTTTTCCTGTGGTTGATTTCAAGCTTCATAGCATTGTGGTCTGAAAGTATGCATGGTATAATTTCAATTCTTGTATACTTATGAAGGGCTGTTTTGTGACCCAGTACGTGATCTATCTTGGAGAATGTTCCAAGTGCACTCGAGAAGAAAGTATATTCTGTTGGTTTGGGATGCAGAGTTCTAAATATATCTGTCAAGTCCATCTGATCCAATGTATCATTCAGGGCCCTTGTTTCTTTATTGGCCATGTGTCTAGATGATCTATCCATTTCTGTAAATGGAGTGTTAAAGTTCCCTGCAATTACCACATTCTTATCAATACGGTTGCTTATGTTTGTGAGTAATTGTTTTATATATTTGTGGGCTTCTGTATTCGGAGCATAGACATTTATAATTGTTAGCTCTTCCTGCTGGATAGACCCTGTGATTATTATATAATGCCCTTCTTCATCTCTTGTTACATCCTGTAATTTAAAGTCTAGTTATTCTGATATAAGTATGGCTCCTCCAGCTTTCTTTTGACTTCCAGTGGCATGATAAATAGTTCTCCATCCTCTCACTCTCAATCTGAAGGTGTCCTCAGGTCTAAAATGAGTCTCTTGTAGACAGCAAATAGATGGGTCTTGTTTTTTTTATCCATTCTGATACCCTATGTCTTTTGGTTGGTGCATTTAGTCCATTTATGTTCAGTGTTATTATAGAAAGATATGGGTTTCGAGTCATTGTGATGTCCGTAGGTTTCATGCTTGTAGCGATGTCTCTGGTACTTTGTCTCACAGGATCCCCCTTAGGATCTCTTGTAGGGCTGGTTTAGTGGTGACAAATTCCTTCAGTTTTTGTTTGTTTGGGAAGACCTTTATCTCTCCTTCTATTCTAAATGACAGACTTGCTGGATAAAGGATTCTCGGCTGCATATTTTTTCTGTTCATCACATTGAAGATCTCCTGCCATGCCTTTCTGGCCTGCCAAGTTTCAGTAGAGAGATCGGTCACGAGTCTTATAGGTCTCCCTTTATGTGTTAGAGTACGTTTATCTCTAACTGCTTTCAGAATTTTCTCTTTATCCTTGTATTTTGCCAGTTTCACTATGATATGTCGTGCAGAATATCCATTCAAGTTCCGTCTGAAGGCAGTTCTCTGTGCCTCTTGGATTTCAATGCCTTTTTCCTTCCCCAGATCCGGGAAATCCTCAGTTATTATTTCTTTAAGTACACCTTCACCACCTTTCCCTCTCTCTTCCTCCTCTGGAATACCAATTATGCGTGTATTATTTCTCTTTAGTGCATCACTTAGTTCTCTAATTTTCCCCTCATACTCCTGGATTTTTTTATCTCTCTTTTTCTCAGCTTCTTCTTTTTCCATAATTTTATCTTCTAGTTCACCTATTCTCTCCTCTGCCTCTTCAATCGGAGCCGTAGTGTCTCTATTTAATTTTGCATCTCTTTGATAGCATTTTTTAGCTCCTCCTGGCTGTCCCTTAGTCCCTTGATCTCTGTAGCAAGAGATTCTCTGCTGTCCTTTATACTGTTTTCAGGCCCAGCGATTAATTTTATGTCTATTATTCTAAATTCACTTTCTGTTATATTGTTTAAATCCTTTTTGATCAATTCATTAGCTGTTATTTCCTGGACGTTTTTCTGAGGGGAATTCTTCCATTTCATCATTTTGGATAGTCCCTGCGGTGGTGGGGGACTGCAGGGCACTTCCCCTGTGCTGTCTTGAATAACTTGCGTTGGTGGCCGGGGCCGCAGTCAGACCTGATTTCTGCCCCCAGCCCACCACTGGGGCCACAGTCAGACTGGTGTGTGCCTTCTCTTCCCCTCTCCTTGGGGCGGGATTCACTGTGGGGTGGCGTGGCCCATTTGAGCTACTTGCACACAGCCAGGCTTGTGGTGCTGAGGATCTGGCGTATTAGCTGGGGTGGATAGGCAAGGTGCACGGGGGCAGGAGGGGCAGGCTCAGCTCACTTTTCCTTCAGAGATCTGCTTCCGGAGGGGCCTTGCAGCATCGGGAGAGAGTCAGACCCGCTGGAGGAATGGATCCGCAGAAGCACAGCTTTGGGTGTTTGCGGGGTGCAAGCAAGTTCCCTGGCAGGAACTGGTTCCCTTTGGGATTTTGGCTGGGGGATGGGCGAGGGAGATGGTGCTGGCGAGCGCCTTTGTTCCCACCAAGCTGAGCTCTGTTGTCCGGGGCTCAACAACTCTCCCTCCCGTTGTCCTCCAGCCCTCCCGTTCTCTGAGCAGAGCTGTTAACTTATGACCTCCCAGATGCTAAGTCCCGCTTGCTGTTGGAACACACTCCGTCGGGCCCCTCTGATTTTGCAAGCCAGACTCGGGGGCTCTGCTTGGCCAGCGGGCCGCCCCTCTGACCCGGCTCCCTCCTGGCAGTCCGTGGAGCGTCCACCGCCTCGCCGTCCTTCCTACCCTCTTCCGTGGGCCTCTCGTCTGCGCTTGGCTCCGGAGACTCCGTTCTGCTAATCCTCTGGCGGTTTTTTGGGTTATTTAGGCAGGTGTAGGTGGAATCTAATCGATCAGCAAGACGCGCGGTGAGCCCAGCGTCCTCCTACGCCGCCATCTTCCCAGGATCCTATTCTAGCCATTTAATTCACCATTTTTCACGTTCATGTTTTTTTTAACATACCTGTAATCATGGTGTATATATAATATGGAATAATTTACTTCACATACTAAAGATAATTCTATGCTGGTATATATCTTCATAAACATTACTTTTAAGAGCCTGATATATTGACTGAATAGATATTTACTTCATCTTGTTTTTTACTATTTAGGATTTTGCTGAATTTTTCTATTCACAAATAATAGAAACAGTAACAATAATATGAATAGCTACCTTTAAAAGATATGTACTATGTGCCAAGCACTTTATATGTGTTGTTTCTAAATTATATCTTGGAAGTTAGGTATTATTAGCTCCATTTTATAAATAAGGAAATGTATACTCAGAGGTGAAGTGACTTGCTCAAGGTCATTGCTAATTAATGGCCAAACAAGCACTGAATCAGGTCTGCCTGGTTCCAAAGCAGGCCCTATTTTCACTACATATGCTATCTTTCTGCTAAAATAAATATTTATGCTTTTTATACATTTTTTGTGTTTATCATTGATTTCCAAAACTGAGATTATTGGCATAAAGTGTAAGAACCTTTTAAAAGAGTTTCCTACATACTCAAGGTTATATTCCATGAAGGAGGTATTAGTTTACAGTAACACCATCCCAAGACTTTTTCAGAAGGAAATTAATTTGAGATAGAAAAAAAGAGGTCACATCAATGAGTGACAAAGGAAAATCCGTCTAATGTAAGTAAACCATGTGTAATCATCTACTTTCTGTAACATCGAGGTTTCTGCTTTGACGATCTGATGGTGAAAAGTTTTTTCTACCTCTGGATCTGAATAGGTACATATAAAATATGTATAGGATTTAGCATATGGTAGATGTTTCATGCAGATTCAGTTAAAGGAATTGACATGGACTTCTGGCTCCTGATAAGAATGTGGAAAGCAGGAAAGAGTGCCACCCCCACCCTAGCAAGAAGAAAAAGCTGAATATCCTAGAAAATCATAACTTTTATTGAGCCTAGAGATAAGACTTAAGGAAACCAACTAGCCTGAAGTCTGATGAAAGATGATTCAAGGAGAGATGGAACGTTAGCACTGGCTCACCTGTGGCTGCAGGGGAAATGCAACATCACCATAGAAGGTGGTATAAAGAATTCAGCTAAATTTTTAATGAACTGCTAAAGGCCAAGTATGGGCTAGCATGAGAGTACAATACCCTCAGGAGCCATAGATATAAGAGGAATTTATACACACTCACAGGCTTTTCTCCATGGATTTTATGTATGGTACTGACCTGGGAGACAGCAGAAGCCACTGCAGTAGGAAAAACATGAAACCATGTCCAACTCCTTTCTCCTTTAGGAATAAGAGCCTTAAACTTCAGGGGAAGGGCAGCAAACTCTGTTCCCCCCAGGGTATATAAATGAAAACCAACTGAAGCTGGGGGAAATGTAAAATAATAATAATAATTTCTCTACTTCTGGTCAGGATTTAGTCCTGAGCTCAGACCATTAAGAAGTATGCTACAACTAGCACAGGGAAAGAATAGCTAAAAAAAAAAGAAAAACAAAAAAAAAACAAAAGAAAAAACCTACTCCCATAATCCGGAGGCATAGGATCTGTCTAAGGCTGAGGCTGAATTAAAAAAAGCAGAGAACTCCTCCCTGTCCCACACCATCAGGCTAACAAACACTTAATAAGAAGCAATGCCAGCATACATTAGGGGAAGCACAGGAGCATGAAGAGAGAATCTCTTTGAGACACAGATGCACAAGGAAGGTCTAAAGCTGAGGGTATCACAGGAATACTGAGAACCCTACCACCATGTAAGCACAAAGTAACGTTAGAACTTGAAGCTGGCGAACTGAGGGTAATCATAGCAACAACATAACCCAAATATAGCCCATCTTAAAAGACTGACTCAACCTCCCATATTAATGACTTAGAAGAACAAGCGTGCCCATTTCAAGGCATAATTACTATTTATTTCAATCTCTACTATTCTACATATGATGTCTGGCATTCAAACAACCATTTTGAGAAACAAACAAACAAACAAACAAACAGTTCACTCTCAAGAGACAAAGTAATCAATATACCATCCTTAGAGATGACTTGGATATTCAAAGTGTGGACAGAAAATTTAACATAACTATAATTAATATGTTAAATGTTTTAATGAAACATATGGAAAACATGCATGAACAAATGGAGATTTCAGCAGAGATGTCAACTATAAAAAAGTCAAGTGAAAATGCTAGAAATGAAAAACAGTAAAAGAAATAAAAAATGCCTTTGATAGTCTTATCAGTTGATTCAAAAAAGTTGAGAAAGTAAGAAGTGAAACTGAAGATAGGAAAAAAATTGATCCAAAGTGCAACACAAAGAGAAAAGAGAATAAGAGCAAATAAACATGAACACATACAAACACACATAAGAAACAAAATAGAGCATCCAAGAGCTGTATGTTAATATCAAATGGCCTAACAAATATAAAATTGGTTTTCCACAAGGAGAAGAAACAGAAGAAAGCAAAATAAAAATATTTGAAGAGATAAAGGTCAGGAATTTCACCCAAATTATAATTGGGGTAATTACAATACGTCAAATTACATGTTCAAGAAGTTCAGAGAACCCCAAGGATGATAGTCCACTGAAGACACACATGCTTACACACACACAAAACAAAAAAACCCCTACATTTCATATTTAAATCACTGAAAAAGTTAAAGAGAAAAGTCTTAAAATTAGCAAGAAGAAAAATACAAAGAAGCAAAGATAGAAATGACACACTTCAAAAATTATGAAAGCCAGAAGACAATAGACTGATTATTGTTAAACTGCTGAAAGAAAAATTGTCAACATAACATTCTATATCCAATGAAAATATATTTCAAAAATGAAGAAATGAGGGATTTTCACATAAATAAAGGCAGAGAATTTATTATCAGAAGCCTTACACTATAAGAAACATTATAGAAAATTCTTCATGCTTAAGAATAGAAACTTGGATTTTTCCAAAGAAATTAACATTCCAGAAATGGCTCAAATGAATAAAAATATTTTCTTCATTTTAATTGCTCTAAAAGGTAACTAAATAAAAAGTAATAGTATTGAGTATGGGAAACAGAGAAGTAGTATTGTGGGTTTATATCACACGTAAAAGAAAAATATGGGGCGCCTGGGTGCCTCAGTTGGCTGAGCGTCCAACTTTGACCTAGGTCATGATCTTGCAGTTCCTGAGTTTGAGCTCCGCGTCAGGCTCTGTGATGACAGCTCAGAGCCTGGAGCCTGTTTCAGATTCTGTGTCTCCCTCTATCTCTCTGTCCTTCCCCCACTCATGCTCTGTCTCTCTCAAAAATAAAAATAAACATTAAAAAATTTAAAAAAAGAAAAATGTGTAACAACTATAACCATACTATACAAGCTGGGACACCACATAGTGAAGTGTTACTTGAAGAATATTACTTAAAGGTATACTGTGTATTTTAAGATGTATGTTGGAAAAATCTTGATTCTGGTGGTAGTTACATGATGAAATGTATTAGTCCAAACTCTTAGAATTGTATACTTAAAAGGGCAAATTTTACCAAATTCAAACTACATCTCAATAAACCATAGTTTGAAAAAAAAGAGAGAGAGGGAATTACCATGTACAACTCACCTTTTACCCTCAACTTTTCTTCTTTATATGGCATCACAGTTCTGATGACTGATGATGAGAAACCATCTTTGTGTGTTATCTAACCTTACCTTTGCCTTTTACCTTATATGACTGATGTTTTTATTCCCAAAATCTGGTGGTGGAGAGAGCTTTATTCTTTCAAATAAAAACAAATATACACACATATTTAAACACATGCATACAATTACACACACTTACACACATACACACACATACATACATACATACCCTTCAAGAATTAAAATGAGTATGGAGTCATGAAGATTATAAATATGCTGTAAAGAGGTGAAGAAGAACTTCCACGCATATAGGTGTATGTGTCTATGCATATGGTGGCAAAATTCACCTAGATCACACAATTGTTAACTAATCAATCAGTCTGAGATGCAAGTGAAGTGACATAAACAACATACTTGCGTTTGTATCACATCACTGTCTATACCTTATTGATTCCATTAATAGGTAAAGTCAAAATGGCTTGAAAAAACTTTTGTCACAATTATTGGCATTTACCAATATTTACCCTTTATTCACCAAGGTACCTTCTGCTTTTAGGAACCTTCCACAATGCTACTTCTACTACTCAACTTCAATGCTATAGGTACTTTTGTGCAAATTTTAAAGATCTTCCCTATCCCAACTTGGGTACATGATTTTTTAAAAAAATCTCCTTCTAGGAAGATGTAGCCTAAAGGTACCAGGCTTGGCAAGCAGAGGGCAACTGTGTCTGAACTACAATGAAGCCTCTTCCACTGGACCTATACCAGGACACCTCTATATAATCCATATGTAGAAGACCTGTGGTCAGTCTACAATAAGGATCAGCCTAATGATAGTGATTTGGTTTTTGAGGGAAAGGCCTAGGGAAAAGGAACACTACTACATTTGTACAGAACTTCACAAAAGACTGAGAAAATGCCTATTTCCCATGTTAGTGAGGGAAGGGCACCTGATCAAGGTGATGGGACCATTAAAGTAAGCCCCCCTCCAAGCCAGCCCTTAACAGTGTCCCTGCCTTTACCTAAAATGTATCAACATCATCCTCAACAACCACACAAGGAATATAATTGCAAATAAACAGTTATTTGTGTGCTTAAAATATGTAAAAATGTCCTCTCCCAACCCTTAAATCACTTTATCTACAGGGACTATTACAGTGCCTGGCACATACTTTGTGCTTGATAAATAATCATTAAATAAATGCAGAGTTTTTCTTGTTAGATTATTTGGCTAACTCTGTTACACACATGTGCACACACAGACACACAGTATGATGTAGAATGCTGTGGAAATGTTTGTTTTCGTAACATTCAGTTTAAAAGTTGAATGTGAGTAATTAGAATGCTATGGATGTATAACATAAAACAAATGATATTTTTATTTGGGTACTTCTTATTTGAATTAATTTTTTTTCTGTTGATTTTATTAATGGTATGCTAATAATTTTTAGACCTTTGGTTGGTAGGTTCATTCACTGTAGATTTTCAATCCATTTATTTTGTAATAATTCTCACAGATATCACTGAGCTATCTTAATTTGATTCATCTCTCAAAGTGAAATGCTTTTGTCATTATTTGCTTTGCAGTGTAGGGCTCTGACTTGCAATCATTGTTGTTATAGAAAATGAATAACCAATACAGAATTTAACTCCACTTACCAGATAGATCCTGCCATAAGTACCAAGGCCAATGGTTTTATCCAGTGAGAATATCCCAGTTGGATCCTGCAAAAATGTAGAACAAAATATATCAATCTTCTTGGAAAAATAGAAAAGTATTAAACTATCTAGAATTGTATTTCCAATCTTCCTTGCTCCCTTAGAATTTCCATGGGAAGAACATGGTGTCATTTACCAAAAGAATAAACATGTCACAATTTTCCTGGACAGAGTATAATCATTTATAGAAAAGAAACAATGACATGAATCTTAAGCAGTTGTATAATGAATTATCACAAACTTGTAAAATGCATACAATTATGTCTAGTTGAAGTATATTCCTAATGCAATTAGAGAAATTATTAAAATAGAAATAAATTTATCTACCTTCAGTTGACATACTCTTTTAATATTCATTTTCTGAGTGTTAGGCAGAAAGTTTAGCACACAGCAACGATGAGTAGAAATTGGATACAAATTCTGGGTAGTTTATTTACATAATGGTAATTCTTGGGAAAGAATATCACCTCTAAATATGAATAACACAAAATGTGGTATATATACAATGGTATATTACTCAGCCGTGAAAAAGAATGAGATCTTGCTATTTGCAACAACATGAATGAATCCAGAGTGTATCATCCTAAGTGAAATAAGTCAGAGAAAGAAAAATACCATATGATATTACTCACATGTGCAACTTTGGAAACAAAACAAATGAACGAAGTAAAAAAAGAGGCAAACAAAAAACCAGACTTAAATACAGAGAACAAACTGATGGTTGTCACAGGGGAGGTATGGGAGGGGGGCAGGCCAATGGGCGAAATAGATAAAATTGATTGTGATGAGCACTGAGTAATGTATAGAATTGTTGAATCATTGTATTGCACATCTGAAACTAATATAATACTATATGTTAATTATACTTCAATAAAGTAAATAAGTAAATAAATAATCTTTAGTGCTACACCCAGAAAGAATATGTATGGCTCCTTGAATAAGGCTAAGTCAATAGAACCAGACTAAAAACTATAGATGAATAGCAAAATAAGAGCATGGTATTAAGAACAGTTTTTTTTTTAACTAGACAGTTGAGGGGGTGTTCTTTATTTTTAAGCTAATTTTTGCATCAGTTGAATATCTTTTTATGGCACACGTTCCCTGCTGACATTTTCTGTGTCTTAATCCTGAATGTGGCATCATAGAAGACTAAACATGTTTATGGACAGATTCCTAAGATTTCCATATTCATTCTTAAACATTGCTTCCTTAACTTTACTATGGATATCCCTTTCTTGTTCACTACAAAACATGGTTTCTTAAATTTTATCACTACTTAAACTTTTATTCTAGCAGCTTAATTTGCTATATTAGCAAAACCTAAATGAGGTATGAGTAGACACCAGTTTATACACAAAGTGGTAGGATCGCTGGCAAATCCTTAGACATTCACATGCTTTATATAGAAAGCACATTTTATAAACACAAACTTTGCTTAACCCTGTTAGAAAACATTTTTATCATTGTGACAAATGCGAACTAAACGGAAAAATTATTGAGGATATGCAATGTATTATGACTGCAACAATGGACTTCTTAAAACTGTCATGATATTTGTGTAATCTATCAACAGTGTCATAGGAAATTGACACAGTTCTAGGATTACTTCAGTCAATAAGTATTCAACTGGACAGAGTCAGGATACTGGAGTTTTAGCCCCAGCTCTGCCGTTAATTAACTATAGGACTCTGAGTAAGATATTTACTCTTTCTGGGACTCAGTTTCACATATATAAAATGAAGGTTTTATGTTAGGTGATTTCCTAGCTTTAAAATTATATAGTAAAAAAACAGGTTATAATGTTCTAAAATCCTGATTGGATTTGATATGACCATTGTTAGAGAAAACAGCAGCCTACTTTCTTAAAGTCATCATCAAAATCAATGTCACAATATGCACTCTATTATTATAACCAAATAGTACAGGTAACATACTCTCAATGAAAATATAAGTTATTTAAAATGATAATTTTGTGAATTTAAGAGAAGTAAAAATAGATTGTTATAGTGGCCTTGATATTCAGCATGTCATTGTTGTTATAACTCATTGAAAGTTTAATGGGAAAATAAGATAGCCAACAAAGGAGTTGTGAAGGTTTGGCTTAAAGACTTCATCACATTAGCATATTTCTCTGAAGGATATTACTGAGGGATTTATATTAGACATTATTAATTCTGGAGGAACAACCTCTGGCCATCTGTCAAAAGAATCAAATGTGTTAGTTGTTTCCTGTTGGTAATCCATTCTTTGTTATAGTTAAAGATACATTTTAGCTGGAAAAATACCACATATTAGAGAATTACTGTATTACCTGAAAAACTTTACTTCTGAATCTTTGAGCACAAAAGTCCTAAATATCTTTAAGCTTTTTTCTAGCCTTCAAAAGCATAATAAATGTATTATTTATACTCATATTTGAACTCAGGTATATAATTATTCAAAAAAAGCAAAGAAATGGATTGGGATAATAAAATACCTGTGGAATTCTTGGGGGTCCTATTTTATCTGTATTCATGTTGTTTGGAAATGTTTTCTGCTCATAAATGACCAAAACATTTTAATTCTCCTCATGCTCATATTTAAAATTTTTTTTTTCAACGTTTATTTATTTTTGGGACAGAGAGAGACAGAGCATGAACAGGGGAGGGGCAGAGAGAGAGGGAGACACAGAATCGGAAACAGGCTCCAGGCTCCGAGCCATCAGCCCAGAGCCCAACGCGGGGCTCGAACTCACGGACCGCGAGATCGTGACCTGGCTGAAGTCGGACGCTTAACCGACTGCGCCACCCAGGCGCCCCCTCATGCTCATATTTAAAAAAATATTTTAATGTTTATTTTTGAGAGAGAGAGAGAGAGCACAAGTGGGGGAGAGGCAGAGGGAGAGGGAGACACAGAATCTGAAGCAGTCTCCAGGCTCTGAGCTGTCAGCACAGAGCCCAATGTGGGGCTCCAATTCACAAACTGCGAAACCATGAGATCATGACCTGAGCCGAACTCTGAACATTAACCAGCTGAGCCACCCAGGCTCCCTCTCATGCTCATATTTTTAAAAAGAATGTTATAAAACTCTTTCTTCTGTTCTTAAAAGCAGTTCAACTTAGTATTCATCTATACTAAGAGTACTTTTTTACTTAATTTCATGTAATATTTCTGTTTCCCATCTCCACTATAGTATCTTTCAAGACTAAATAATTATCAAACTTGGGGAAAAAAGAGGTGAGAAACTATGCTAATTAGTAGGGTACCATTACTCAATTTCTTATATTAGATTTCCCACTGAATGGTACAGAAAGTCTATTCCAGGCTCCCGAGGAAGTAAACATTGAAAGAGAACCTTTTTATTGGTATCTATGACATTAAAAAGTCAACATCAGAGGGATCTCCATAATTACTTGGTCCTCTTCTCTGCCCTGCCACTCTGAGAAAAGGGAACCAGCAGAAGAAGGTCTTTGTATCTATGATTGCTACAATAATTTGGGAATTATTTGATGGTTTAATATGCATTGGTGTTCTTTTTGGTTAAAAAATTGTCACTCAAAAAGAAACTCTAGAGTTTGTAAAAGCTTTTCTCAAAAGAAATTATGAAAATTCTAGTCTTAAAATATTTTTGAACCATAAAATACTAGACAAATCCTTTACACTTTGTTATATTTTCTATGTATCTAAAATATCTCCGGCAATTTAAAGGTCTTGGTCTGGTTGCTACCTGAAACCCCACATTTTCAGGAGTTGTTTCTGTCGTCTGAATTCCAGGAGAGGGGGCACAATTAGCACCTTGATGGATAATTTTATTAAGGATAGGGGGTTGGGGGTAACAGGAAGAAAAAGAGCCACTAGAAGGCAGTGTTCACTGGTCATGGAGGAGGCTCAAAAGCAGAGGCTGATCAACAGAAACAAATATAGCAGAAATTAAGAACAAAGGGTACTGATAAGTGGTCAGTATGAATAGTAAAGAGCTTTAGATTCAGGGTAGTAAAAAAAAAAAACAAACTAGGGAACACAAGCCATTAGACAGCTAAAGAAAGGGAAAAGATTGCACAGCACCTAGAAGGACTAGCAGAGACTTTTCTTCTTTTGTTTTAAATATTAGAAGTAGAGATTTTATGAAAAGTTTATCAAGAGAAAAACCTGAAAATGACATATGTAACACAGCAAGTGCCAGAGAGAGTGTTACAGAGATAGAGGAATGGGCTTCACAATCCAAATGGAACATTTAGAAAGGAAAACCTCTTCCTCAAGACCAATGTTTCTCAAACTATGGACTGTATAGACTTGGGGAATCATGTTTAAAATATAGATTCCTTATCCCTACCATCGAATTATGAAATCAGAATTTCTGGGGATGGGTCCCAAGATCCCCCCAAATGATTCTTGTGCATTATTCTTGTGCAGTAATATAAACTGCTCTAGAAAGTGGCGGGGGCCGGTGGGGAGACTGAGAAAATAGATTGAAATACAGTGTCATACTGAGGTGATGCTCTGAAATACATAATGGAAGACATGCTGAATGTTTCAATATTTGTGGACTAGAAGGTAAAACTGCTTCAAAACAGGGGGCTAAGGTTCTTGTAAAGTAGGAAAGTTCTCAGGACTGAGTGTGGAAGACAGGCTTGGTCTGGGTGGTGGAAGACTGGGAAAGCTGACAGTTATATTTAAATATAAACCTAATGTAATTCAAATATAGTTTTTGGATCATGTGCTATTTCAGATCACCTCTGCCACTACTGTCCTGCCGGCCTGTCTACTCCTGACCCCAATATAGATTAGGACTACACATGGCAGTGTCAAATACCAAGGCCACAGCCATGAGGAGTGTCATTACCATACTGGGCACGAAGGCAAAGGGGACTATCATAGTGAAAGACGTGCCAGATTTGGAGATGAAGAAATAGTTTCCAGTCCCAAGGACTGAGTGACATGGGCATACAAGGAGAAATAATTAAGATGTATATATGTATATAGTATATATATATGCATATATATATACATGTATATATATACATGTATATATGTATATAGTATATATATGCATATATATATACATGTATATATACATCTTAATTTTTTCTCCTTGTATGCCTATATATATGTGTGTGTGTATATATATATATAGAGAGAGAGAGAGAGAGAGAGAGAGAGGAGATCCAGGTATTGCTTGCAGGCAAGGTGAAAATAATACATACATATGCGTGCACACACACACACACACACACACACACACAAGGCTTTGCAATTGTGTTTTCAAAAGTAAGCACAAACCACAAATCTCTGTACTTTCTTTTTTGTTTTGTCATCTATAGGAAACATTTATTCAGTGGTAAATCAGAAAGAAAAATTACAGCAACCTATTAAATATAGCTGACCTGTCATTCTCTGATTACTATGTTGGGTCTCTTTATGTCTCTAACTTTAGTGTATTATGCAAAAAAGGTTATACAATTCCTTCCCCTCCTCTCCTGCTTCCCTAGCTTTCACTCTTGCTTACTATTTTAGGTTTAAAAATAATATCTAATTAAAAAAATACCAAATAAGCTTCTACCGCTTTCTTTAAATCCAAGTTTGCACAGTAAGCCTGACCTCTCTCAAGGGTCCTTGCCTTATGGTCATTTAGCTGGCCAGCTCTACAAAGGACATAATATATCAATCTTAATCTAGACCCATATTTAATAATTTTAAAATCTGCAAGATTATCTCTTGCTCAGTGTGATATACCAAGGTCCGAATCTCCCCTTATTATGTGGCTATTGTCAAATTGGTATATTTGGTGTTGATTGATGCCAACCTTCTGACCTTAATATACTATGAGGATAATTACATTGAGGCTAATTATCAGAAGAGATCCCACCCTATACAGATTTCTTTGCTTTATCATCTACTTTTTATCAAGGTGCAAACTTCCAAAAAGCTAATCTAGATGTCTTTTGACTTCTTCATTTACTTTTACTTCTACTTCCTCAGGAAATAAGTCAAATGCAAAGAAATATCAAATCATTAAGAATATACCTCTGTGACCAAAGCAATAGTGAATGTTTTGCATCTCTAGAAATTTGACGGTAAGGAAATTCTGAAGGGAGTGCTACTCTTCTGCTAGATTTCTTAGGGTTTAGACCTGGCTGTTTGGGAGAGGGGAGAATTGGGCATAATTTGCTTAAATATGCATAATTTGCTATGGTGATGACCTCCACAATGAGATAAAATGGATCTTGTATAATAAAAATTTAAAAATTGTTAGAAGCTGACGACTTTACAACACTTTCACGAAGTCTATAAAATGAAATTAAGCATCAATGCCCTTAGGTTTTGTTTCCCCTATTCCTACATTAAAAACCAGCCTCATCTTTCTCCCCTCCACACCCCGACCAAATCCCAGAAAACTAATATTGCACTGAACTGCAATGTAAAGATTATAGCCTTTCTCCTTATCTCCTCAGCTCTCACCAAGTTCTTATGCCCAAGGGCCATGATGGGGTCAGTTAGTCTGGGCCATTTCCCCCCATTTTTTTGTACCAATAAAACCCTTCCCCCCCCCCCCCCCCGGGTTTGGAATTCCCTACTATATCATTTCTATGACGTCTTACCAATTCCACTCTTCAGTCAATTTTAGGAAAAAAAAGGGTTTATTTCAGTTTACTTATTTGTGGTTTCACATATTTGCCCTAGTTTGCTTTTGTTCCCTCTTTCTCCCACCATATATAGGGAATGTTGGAGGACAGTAACATTTTATTCATTGATTTTACACTTTTACTTCAGAGTAAATCTAGTCAAAATATGAAAATTCTGTTCAGAAAGGAAACCACCAATTGAGGCCTCCACATGCCAGAAATTTCATGTATGCAGCGTAAAAAAAGATTTAACTTCTAAATATTTTGTGAATTTATTTTATAAAGCTGTATCAATAACCATAATGTTAATATTTGCAACTCAACATGTCAATATTGAAGTTCCTTTCTTTAAGACTGAAGACAATTTGCTAAAATGTTACCCATGTGCATCACCACCTCCTCTACACCATTCTAGTATAAAATTATATAGGTGAGGCTTGGGGAATGCCCCATTTTTTTTATGGGGACAGGTGTCTGCCCTCATTAAGAAGACAATCTTTAAATGGCAAATATGTATAAAATTAAAGCACTGCGACTCTGAATAGTCCTATAACCTCAAGGTTAATATTTAGCTTTTCCCAAAGCACGAAGGCCACTGCCCTGAACTACAGTTGCCTGGTGATCATTCCAGCATGGTGCATGCTTATTCCTTTTCAGAGAGTCCAGGGGCCCTTTGCATTCAAGAGAGGGTGCGAGTGAAATGCCAGTCTAAAAAGGGAACTTAAAAAACGGAGTTGGGTGGAATCCAATATCTGTGAGAGACCAGATGCCAATGAAATAAACGGCACTGCTAAAATAATAACTCTACTAATAACGACAGTGATAATAGCTCGCCAATCAATTACAACTCTGGAGGAAAGCCGGGCATTTGGAAAAAAGAGAATTCACAAACGAAAACCCTGAGAAAAATCTATATCTGGATAGCTAGTGAGCACAATATTTTCTTTTTTAAACTGGGGTGTGCAGAATTCACTTCTTCCCCAAGCGGCGTCGAGTGCTTTCGCTCCTGCAATACTAAATCGAGAACAGTGCCCTGGCAGAATAAGGTTTTAGAAAGCGCCATTATAAAGTGAGAGAAATGACCTTCAAAGCTTTAATTTTCTAGCCCCCTGTCACCTAGAAGTAAAGGTCATTCCTCGAGTGGGCATCTGCTTTGGCAAAAGAAGCAAACGACAGAGCGGCGGGGTGACAGGGAAGAGTGCTCTCAGGAAGCCAAGCATCCTCTTGCTTTTTGGCCTCTCCTCGAGTTCTGGAAGTACAGGTATCCGAGCACCACTAGGCAAAACGGGCCACATTTAGAAAATGTCCCGTATTTCAGCGCCCGCACCACCCCACTGCCACCTCTTCTCTCTTTCCCACCCCCGTCGCTTTGCCTTTTCGTGAATTTGGCGCGGCCGGGAGTCTGGCGGGGGAGCGCCTTTTCCACAAGCCAACTCCGGGGTCTCTTTCCGCGCCCGTGGTCCCGTCGAACTTCTGTCCTAGCCCGACTTGCCCAAGTCCGTCTCCTACCCCAGTGCTCAGAGCCCGAAGAAGAGAGCACTTCGTAGGCGATGGGCGTCCTCTACTCACCGGCAAGTGGCCCAGATCCGTGACTTCCTTGTCCCTCCAACCCCCAGGTCCCGCCATGGCTTCGAGCTGAAGGAAAGCGGGCGACTGAGTTAGGAACGCTTGGAGCCTGAGGTGGAATCGGACAAGAACTTGAAAAGGGAGAGAAGAAGGGAGAGTGCGTTGGGGGTGGGGGGAGAGAATTGGGGACCGGGGTTTATGGCTTGGGAGACAGAGGAGGGGAAACTGGAGGGAAAAGAGTTTGGAGTGCAAGGAAGTCGAATTTGAGAGGCGGGAAAGCAAGTTTGGCCAAGGCGAGGGAAGCGCCTGAGCGTCCGTCCTGGAGACCAAGAAGTTTAGAGGGGTGCTCTGCGGGCGAGAGCGCAGTGTCTGCCCCGGCAGGGTGCGCCTCTTTCAGGGTGGGGAGGGGGGCGGTACAAGGAGGGCCCCCCCACCCCCGGGAGCAGCTCGAAGAGGATTGGTGCAGCGTCACGTCGCCAGGTGGGCAGCCGCGCGGCGGGGAGGCGGGCTAGGGGGGCCACTGGCCAAGGGAGGTGCTGAAGGACTATAACGGTTTGCTAGTCGCCCCTGGCGGCCTCCCCCGCCTGCACGCCCCCTCCCACATACACCGCTGCGCCTGCCGCCCCCGCCCCCGCCCCCGCTGGCGAGTGTTCCAGAGGAAACTTTTTCGAGGCAGCTGCCAGCCCCGGAAAACCGGTCCCGCTCCGCGCCGCTCCCAGTCTGGGCCTCACAGCTCTGTCACAGTCCAAACAGCCCGCGCCCTCCTCTCCATTAAACACTTGTGACTTTTCTAGTTGTCTATTTTCTCTTTATGCTCCTCTGATTTTATTGCTTCATTTACTCAAAGACCCATCAAGTTAGATAAGGGAATGACTGGGCACTGGGTTAGGGATCAGACCTAGGCGAGCCCCTGTAAGGGCGGGGAAAAAGCACCAAGTGCATAGCAGGGCTACCACAGCTCGGCCTTCGAAGCCACTAGATGAGGGCAGTGCGGCGTGGACAGGCTACGAAGTCCCCTTCAGGAGGGCCGCATCTTTTCTGCCCCAGAGTTAGTTGGTACCAGGCCCGGGCTGCTCAGTCGGAACCGCACCTGTTCACAGATGCTGGGAGTTGAGTGACACTGAGTCTCTGAAGCCCCCCAGCTCTCCCAGTTCCTAAGTTTGCAGTTTGCTGCGTTCCAAGAGCACAGAGAAAGTTCCTGCTAATTCCCCAGTCTCCAGCTCTCTCGGGCCAGGTTTCATTCATTCGCTCATTCGTTGCAAAACGTTTCAGGGCGCCCAAGCTCTTCGCCTCCGTTTCCCCCACAAAGCTCCTGGTATCTGACACACGTTTTAAAAGAATCTGACAAATGGGATTTAGTCTAAAGAAGTAAGGCGCCTCTTGAAGAGTTTATTGGAAAGGGATTCCGTGCCTAAAACTAACCGCATTCTAAGCTCTTGCACTGCAAAGAGCACTTTAGAAAATGTCCCGAAGCTGCTTGCTTACTTACTGGAGCTTACTTACAGACTGCTTCCGCGCGCACCGGCACTCTGGAGTTGGAGTTGTGGGTGTGTGTGGGGAGGGGAGGGGTTCCTGTTTCTTTTTTAATTAAGAAATTTCTACCATTTGTAGGAAGATTTACACGAATAATTCTTCCTACCTACCTGAAGTTCACCATTTCTGACACACGCTTCTAACTTTTGTAATTATTCTCTATATATTGGTGGATTTTGTTTCTTTCATGTCTGTTTCAAGTTCTCAGTTTGACCTCTTTACATTCCTTAACCTCCGAGCCTCAGTGAGCTCTGTAATGGCCACAGCCGGTCTGAGTAACCGGGTCTCCCTAAATAAATTCTCCGTTAACGGATGCGGAGAAAACTAACAACCACCCCCACCAAAAAGAAGCTCGGGTGTTCTGGATCGAATTTTCATGTTAATTCAAATATGATGTAAACCATACAGAAATTTCATTTTCCAAAAATCCAAACCTTGACAACTCCACCGCACAAAATCTTCCCTTTTAAAACACAGTTTAAGAATTCCTGGGTGATTAGGAAAACTCTTCTGGATGTTACTAAATATGCATGAAAACAGCAATTCATGACTAAAGATGGGCAGGTGAACTAGTTAATAGAAAGCTACACTTTTGTATACATATCTAGTTTTCAGAAATCAAAACACTGAGTCAAGAAATACAATATTTAAAGGAATTCTGAAAAGAGTTGTTGCTAAAGGGAAGAAGTGTTCATAAGTTAAGGCTTTTTTTTTTTTTTTTTTGGCCGTGCGGTTTGCTGCAGGTAATGTGTGGGGAAATGCCCCATGGCCCCCAATGGCAGACTGTTTTAGCCTGTCTAAAGAGACAAGTCCAAACCAGGCGAAATAATCCAGGCTAGATCTTTGGGCTCTCTAGTTGCAAGGCTCTGTGGGAGGCTAGCAGCTTCTTGACTCCACAGGGATTAGCCACTTAGCAAGGTGGGACCCCCCTGGGGGGTGGGTGTGGGTGGGAATCTAGGTGTTTGACCAGAACATGGTAGAGAACCTACACATTTTTAAGTTATTATTATTTTCAAGGAAAAATGAGGCATGGAAGAGCATGGAAACTTTGCCTTGTAAACTGGCATTATGGGAATTTCTGTGGCAGGTTTAGGGAAGGTCAGCCTAGCTAACAGACCAGAAGGCAAATAGGTGGCCCCCAAGCATGAGGCTTAACCCTGAGAGAAACCTTGAAATAGGGCACTTGTTTTCTGACTTCAGGACTTCTATTCTCCTCATCCCCAAACCATCACTTCCCCTTCCCTTTTAAAATGTTATTTTTTCTCTCTTTCTTTCCTGACCTGAAAACGCATAAAAACAACCCTAGTCCATTCAGAATCTAGGAACTTGTCAGATTGTGTTTTACCTGGAAATAATTTATCTGTCAGCACTATATGTCCCATATTCATTACATCTCTTTCTCTTCCAATCGATTCTGTTATCTTAAGGTCCTGAGAGCTTTCTAACTTGTGGTTGTTGGTATTTTTTTTTTATAGCGAAAATGTATTGATTGAGTGCTTGATATATCTTCTGGTCTAAGTGTTTCATATATACTATCTCATTTAATTTTGTCAAAAATTCATCCAGATTTTTAATTATCTCCATTTCATTGTCAAGGGAATTGAGGCACAGAGAGATAAAGTAACTTTCCTAAAGCCTCACAGCTAGAAATTGGAGGAGCCTGGCTTCCAACTCAGGCAGTCTGGCTCCAGAGACCACTTGTCAATGACTGAAGGGCCTGTGCATATTTTGAGACTGTGTGAAGAGGAGCCAAATTCAAAAAAGCCTCAGGGTAAGTCAGATCAGATGACATTAGCTAGGCCCATGAGCTATCCAGTTCCCCTTTCCCCCTTGCAGCCTTCAAGCCCTCCTAACAGAAATAACAAGGGCTTTATAAAAATAAATGGAACCCAGTTATAGCCCAAGAGTAGCTAGCAACCTGCCTAAGCAGAGATTACCAAATGGATCATCTCACAGGGAAAAATCATGGATTTCAAGCTTAAGAAAATTCCAGAGGAAAATAATCCCAGTAATTTTCAGTGCTTGGAAAATATTAAAATCCATACGTATTCCTTCCAGAGAGTTTTTTTTTTTTTTTTTTTTTTTTTTTTTTTTTTTTTTTTTTTTGGCTGAGAACAAACCCTATTCAGTGAAGTCTTGAAGGAGGCTGTGTTTGTGAGCAATCGTGCTTAGCAGAACTGAGGTGCTAAATGGCAAGGTTATAGCCAGTTAGTTCAGTTGGTAGGAATACTATGACATGGTGCCAAGGGTGTGGACTTTATCCTCCAGAGGGTCAGTGTGCATCTCTCCATTCTTTAGTCCTTTAGCCCTTGATAATACTTCCTCTCTGGCCAGTGATGTCTTTTGAGAAAAAACAACTCCAAAACCAACACTTCATCTTTGTATATAAATAACTGCATATTCTTTTTTTCATGTACATCGCTAGTCACCATGATCTGGAGAAAGTATATTGCAAGAGCATGTGTGTGTAATAAAATACATAGATTCAAAAGGTTTTAGGCTGCTTTTTCTCATTTTTTATTCACTCATTTATGATTGGCAATATACATGTAAATAAACACTTTAAAAATGAACCTCATAATATGCTTTATTAGCCATTTATTAAATATTTAAGCACACAAAAGTTCTGTCATTTATTGTTTTTCCTCTACTCTGACACCTCATGTATGAAAATGAGTATCTTGCCAACTTCTGTTAGGACAAATTTGCTGTCTACAACTACTGCTCCTGGGTGGGACTAGTGAAATAAGGTTATATAGCAATCTTCTTGAAAAAATACTTTCTAACTCTTGTGATGGCAAACACTAAAGATCTAATACCTCCCAATATACTTGTAAGAGGCTGGGACAGCATACCTGAAAGAGTGTCAGGAACTGCTTGTTGAGGGACGAAACTTCTTTGGGAACCACTGCTTTAATGGACCTTCTTAAAGTTTTCTTTTTTCTTTATGGAGACACATTTGCAACTGTAGGATTTCTGCCACAATCCCCAACACTCTTGCAACCATTCCTTTTGATATTTCTTATGTGCCACTCCTCTGGGGACAAAGCAACAAGCCACCTGATGTTTCTCAGGCTAAAGGTCATAAATGTGCCTTCTGACCATAGTTTGCAAAGCTTCTGTCACTTGTTATGGAATGCTCTTAAGCTCGGCATGATTTGAGCTATGCTTGTTTCTAAAATGAGGCCCTGGAAATCTGATCCTAACTGAACACGGGTCTCATTGCTATTGAAAACTGGAATGCAATGCTAAAAAAAGACAATTGTTTTATAAAGAGAACTAAAACAAGGAAATTAGACCCAAAACTCAGATAAATTTCTGAAGTTGGTCATGGGGCTTCCTTTCATTCTTATCTTTTCCATCTTGGAGGCCATATCATTCTCGTTCTGGAATTCCCCACCCAGAAACTTCAGGCTAGCCATTCTTCCTCACTCAGAACTCACCAGAAGCACATTAATTGATGCTAATGAAACTTATGCTTCAAGAAACCTCATTTGCATTTCCAAGGGCCGGGGAGTGGCCCCAGTAATTCTGTATTGATAACTCTATATTCCTTTTTTGAAGTGGGCTCCCCAGATTATAAAAGCTTCAAATACAACAAAACTTGGATTTCTCCCTGAATACAAATGTATAATAAACATAGTTGAAGTGTATGTGTGTGTGTGTGTATGTGTAATCTCCCTATCACTGAGGCTTCACAAAGTAAGAGTTGTAGCTAGCATCCCACAACCAGAAAGTGTGTACTTTAAAAAGAGAGAAAACTCAATGAAGAAAAGAGGAATAACACCAAACATTAAGAAATTATACATATATGTAGAAAAGAATACATCACATAAGCAGGATGGATATCCCTTTGATGGAGAATAAAAAGGAAAGAGGAAACAGAAGTGATATCATTATGGGCATATGTTACAGACCGATGATACGAACTATATAATGGGCAATATTTTCCTAAATTTCAGTTACAACACTGCTACTCAGGGAGGAAGTAATAATGATAGAGAGCATATTTTTAATGTTTTATATTATTATACAAAAACTTATCAAATTAATACATACTTATGGTAATAAGTCAAAACTTTCAAAGATAAATGAAAGAAAAGGTAACAGTCTCTACCTTCTCCATCCAATCACACACCACCACCACCACTCGCTCCTTCAACACGTTAATGATTTGGTGTATATATCCTTCCATACCATTCTCCATGACCATAAACTTTATGGAAACACATATGCACATGCTCACACACACACACACACACGCACACATGCATACATCTCTTTCTTCATTCTTTTGTTTTCTCTTGTTTGTTTTAAAAAACTGGGATTATACCATATATACAACCTTACAACTTAACAGCATGTATCAATGATATCTTTCCAGGTAAATATACAGATATAACTAATTCTAAAATTATCTCCTTAATTTTTTTCCAAAAGAAAAAGCAGAATCTAATGTTTTTGAATTGCCAAGCTGACAATTTCATTTATTAGAAGATAAACAATTGAAAAAGCTGCTACTCTTGATTTAATTCTGAGGATTGAAAAAAAAGCTAGTTGGTGATCTGGAAATTGCAGGATTGTATTATATATATATATATAGTTTTATATAATTATTATATATCATATATAGTTATATAAATATATTTAATATAATATATAAATATACTTAATATATAAATATATAATATAATAAATATATATTATATAATTATATATATAACTATATAGTTATATATATAGTTATTGTTCATTTTTATGCTTTTTAGAAAGCAACACATGTGCATACACACATACACATACATGCACACAAAATTCAGAATGTTCTGAGAGAACATTAGTTCAACAAAAAATTTTTGTGACACAGTAACAAAGTTTAAGAAGATTGACAGAAAGCACACAGCTGCTGCCCTTCAGCACAAACCTCCGGGCTGAAAAAGAAAAGACAGACGTAAAAAAACAAAACAAAACAAAACAAAACCTTTCAGATGTGATTGTCGTGGTCTTTAGAACATCACAGGAGCACCAGGAGTTTGAAAAAGGGATATATTCCTATTTTCAAAACAGAACAAGAAACTAGATCCCAGAAACTATAAACCAATAAACTTGATGTTGGTGCTCGGGAAATTCTCACAGAATAGTATACAGTTGAGGCCAAGGAGATGCTTCCCAGGAGCAAGCAGGGATACATTAATAATAACCCCTGACAAGCCAACTTATGTTCTATGTTGAATGGTGTAATAATATCAAGGCTTCGAGGTATCCCCCAATGAACCAGGCATCTTGTTATTCATAACATGACCTTGTGTGATCTCTTTTCACCATGAATCATGGCTGAACCTATGTGGCTAATAGAATACAGAGGAATTGATAATGTATGACTTATAAATCTAGTTTACAAAATACATTGGAGCTTCTAGCTAGGACTCTCAGATTCCTTGATATGTGATGAGCCATTTGCCAAGCTTTGAGAACACTGAAGCAGCCCTGTGATGAGATCTATATGGAGGAGAATTGAGGCTTGTGGTCAACAGCCAATACCATCTTGCCTATCATGTGATAAACCACATTGAAAGCAGATTTCCCAGCTTCATTCAAGCCTTCAGATGATAGCAGTCTCAGGCAGCATTTAACTGCAACTTCATGACAGACCCTGAACTAAGCCACTCCCAAACTCCTAACCCATAGAAAACATGAGAGATAAGAAAAGGTTATTGTTTTAAGCCCTACATTTTGGGATGATTTGTTACAAATCAATAAATAACTAATGAACTGATTTCCTCACCAAGTAGACCAGGATACTACTATAGTCACTATATTTTTATTTCAACAGAGGATCTTATAATATCTCCTTAGACAAGATAGACAAACATGGGCTGGATAAAGTGCAGGTAGGCATATTCATGACCAGTTGAACCAAAAAGTTAATTAATGAATCAATAGCAAATTGAAAAGAACTTGTAATATTGATATAAACGTATACTGAGCATAATAAAATATGCATTCTAGAGTAGTGCTGTCCAATAGAACTTTCCATGGTGGTGAAACTGTTCTGTATCTGCACTATCCAATATGGTAACTATAAGCAACATGTATCTGAGTACTTGAAACATAGCTAGTATGACTTAGGAACTGGATTTTTAGTTGTATTTAATTTTAATTGAGGTACATTTAAATTTGTATAGACACATGTGGTAAGTGGTCACTGAACTAACAGTGTAATTCTCTATGATTTGAGAAATCAAGTTTGTTAAAATTTAGAGAAAAAAATAAACAGAATCTTAAAGACAGAAACTCTAAAAAGAATGTGGTACAGAATTTTTGTCCTTGGCCTGGTGTTCAACGTATTAACCAATGTTTTAAGTGACAACATGAAAGACATACATATAACTTTTGTTGATGAACTCAAACTTGGAAGAATTATTAAAAATATGTTGACAGCAGTTTTCCTAGTTTTGGCACTCCAAGGTCAGAGCAAAAAGGGAGTAGAACTAGGGAAGTGACTGGGCACAGACATAAGGTAGTTTTTAGGATTAGTTCAAAGGAAAGGGTCCCAAGTCCAGAACAGGATAGAGGAGACAAGCAATGAATTGAGCATAGATTTGGGAGGCAGTGAAGCAGACAAGCTGAGAAGATAAAACTAGAGATGAGACTTGAGTTGACAGGAATGATGAATAAGCAGGGGTTAGAAAAGGGGGAGGCAGGGGGCAGACTGAAATGTAGCAAAGAATAAGCATAAATGAGGGCCAGTTCTTGCTGACTTTGGGCTGCCTTGCTCCTCCTTTTGTTTTTGCTTTTGGTATTTTGCATTCCCTTTGAGTATAGACTAGACCATTAAAGTAGAAGGTCCATTCTGTAGAGAATCATACTGTGCAAGAATAATTGGCCTAAACCAACCAGATGATATTTTATAGATGTAAATATAAAACTTTGCCCATAAGTTTAATAAAATCAAACAATCAATTCCATAAGCATAAGAAGTGAGAAATTTAACTTTTAAAGGTAATGTTAATTTAGTATTGCAATGGTACCAGAAAGACCAATAAAATATCCAAATCAAAAACAATTTTTAAATTGTACCTCATACCTGATAAAGACATCTGAATAGGTGTGATTATTTTGGGGTATTATATTTCAACCATATAATCTCCAAACTAGGGAAAGTAGAATAGTGAATAATTTAGAAATCATGACATTCAGAAAGGTTGAGGGACTGGTGATACATAGTTTTTGAGAGGAAGTTTTAGGGAAATGGAGTAGCAATCTTCAGATATTTTTAACAGGATGTCATTAGGAAGAAAGATCAATGGATAGAGGTTGTAAAAAGGTACGACTCATAGAAATCTAAAGGTGAACATTCTAACAATAATTAGCAGCTTTATAAAGAAGAGAGCTGCCTCTAATGGGAAATATATTTCAAGCAGACACTGGATGATTATCTTCCCTGGATTCGTGCAAAGAACTCATGGATTATAAAATAGATTGAACTAAAGCATCTCTAAGTCCTTACCGATTGTGAGAAATTGTATAACTACTATTCCTTTCCTTTATATATTGTTGTCTCTGGCTATTTACACAGAAGACATTGATATTCTGTTTCCAACTTAGAGACATGTACTATCCTTTAAGTCACACCCATGAAACTACATTTTACATAAAGTCACAGAACAAATGCTACACTTGGGTAGAACACAAAAGCATAATTAGCTATTTTTACATGTGGAGCAAGTGCCAAGCAATGCAAACACTGCCACCACTCCTTCCTTCTTTTAACCCCATCCTGACCCTAGGCATTACCAAGCAAAGTGCATTCTCATCACAGTCTGTAAATATCTCTACATTTACTGTTTTTATCTTTGTGGAGTTGGAACATTAAAGAGGGTCTTTCAGGTCAGGTAGTATGTGTGTGTTGCAGGGGTAGTGTGTCACCTCTGGGAATGTGAAATCCACTCAATTATTCCTCTTATAGTGCTTCCAATGGAAATCTGTGAGAGTTGTGTTTGCTCTACATGATATACATTCTTTGCCAAGGAGGAGCGGAAAGCACAGTGATGGTATTCTTTATGACTTTTTTCCATTTATTGGATGTTTCAAAAAAATACACAAAAGTAATATATCTTCCTCTATTAAAAATAAGATAGATTATACTATACAACTTGCTTTATTTCACTTAATATGTTATAGATATCAAAATATAAATGTAACTTTCTATTTTAAGAACTGTGGGAAAAGACTGAAGGTTTGATTACATAAAAACTAAAAACATTCAGGCGCTTGGGTAGCTGAGTTGGTTAAACATTGGACTCTTGATTTGGTCTCTGGTCATGATCTCATGTGAGTTCTGCATCAGGCCCTGTGCTGACAGTGTGGAGCCTGCTTGGGATTCTCTCTCTCTCTCTCTCTCTCTCTCTCTCTCTCTCTCTCCCCCTCTTTTCTCTGGTTCTCTCCCTCTTTCTCTGCCCTTCCCCTGCTTGTGCTCTCTCCCTGTCAATAAATAAATAAATAAGTAAATAAATAAATACACAAACAAGCAAACAAACATTTAAAAAAGCCTAAAAACATCCAGTGGACCTATAAAAATATTTGCAACACATATGACCAACAAATGTTTAATAACACTAATAAACAAGGAGCTCCTACAAACTGATAGAGAAAAGAAGCTCTCCAATGGAAAAATTAGCAAAACCTATGAGTAGGCAATTCACAGAGAAAGATATACAAGTAACCAATAAGTATATGAAAACGTACTAAACTTCATAGTAGTCAAGAAAATATAAAAGAAAGAAAAAGCATATTTCATTAAAATTATGAAAGTAATAAAACTTCATTGTAAAAGCAGAAAAAAATAAGACTATATAAAGAAAAGTGCTGTGATGAACATCAAGTTTTATATGGAAGTGTTAAATCAGTATATTGTACAGCTGAAACTAATATTACACTGTATGTTAAATGACTAGAATTTATATAAAATCTTTAAAAATTAAAAAAAATCACTTATAACCTCCCAAAAAGAAAAACATAATAATAGTCCTACATTAACTCTTGCATTCTCACTTCCCATGAGTTAACCATATTTACCACACAATTCTCCATATTCTTACAAATATAAACAAACCCATAACAGAGTCTGTTTTAAATATACGTGGGAACTCCTAAATATACTAATGTGCAACCTGGTTTTCACATTCAACAATTTTCATGGACATCTTCCTGGTCAATGTGCAAAGATCCAGCCCATTATTTTAAATAGCTACATAGCGTTTCATAAAATAGATCTAACAAAATTTATTCAACCTGTTGGTGGACTTTCAAGTAGTTTCCAGATTTTATTTCTTTATAATCCTTCAAAAATATCACAGATATATCCTATGTGCTGATGCTTAAATTATCTAGTATAGATCTCTAAAATCGAAACTTCTGTCTCAAAGGGTATGTTAATTTTAAGTGTTTAATAGTTGTTGCAACATTAATTTCCAAATGTTTACTAGCACACATTTCCACCAGCAGTTTACAATGGTTCTCATATTTCTACACTTTTGCTCCAATAGATGATGCCAATATTTTTTTCTTTTCTTTCTTTTTTATTTTTAAAATAGTAATAGATATTACTACTGCTTGGCTCATAAAGAACTATAATACTACCAGTGTTTATGCAGAACAATAATTCTTCAGATTAAAAAAATACAATACGTGCATATATATACCTCATATACAATAAGAAATGTCTGTTATTCAATTTTATGTGCCTAAATTATGGTACATGATCTTGGATTTTTGTAATTAAGATTTTACATTTTTAGAGAGGTTTTAGGTTCACAGCAAAGTTGAGGAAAAATGAAACAGATTTTCCTCCCAGACATACCCAGCCCCCACACATGCATAGTCTCCCTCATTATCAACATCCCCCGCCACAGTGGCACATTTGTTACAACTGATGAACCCATATTGGCACATCATAATTACCCAAAGTCCATAGTTTACATTAGAATTCATTGTTGGTGTTGTATGGTTTATGGGTTTGGACAAATACATAATGACATGTATCCATCATTATGGTATTATATGGAGTATTTTCACTGTCCTAAATATCTTCTATAGTTCACCCCCTCCCTCCAAACCCCTGGAAACCACTGCTCTTTTTACTGCCTACAAAATTTTAACTTTTTCAGCATGTCATATAATTGGAACTATCTGATATGTAGCCTTTACAGATTGGCTTTTTCACTTAGTAATATGTATTTAAGGTTCCTCTATGTCTTTTCATGACTTGATATATCATTTATTTTTAGTTATGAATAATATTCCATTGTCTGGATATACCACAGTTTATCCATTTACCTACTTAAAGAAATATTCCATGCTTCCAAGTTTTAGAAATTATGAATAAAGTTGCTACAAACATCTATGTGTAGATTTTTGTGTAGACATAAATTTTAACTCCTTTGAATGAATAACAAAGTGCATGATTGCTTGATAGTATAATTAGAGTATGTTTAGTTTTGTAATAAACCACCAAACTGTCTTGCAAAGTGGCTGTACCATTTTGCATTCCCATCTTCATTGAATGAGCATTTCTGTTGCTCTATAGCCACACCAGCATTTGGTGTCAATGTTCTGAATTTTGGCCATTCTAATAGGTATAGAGTGATAGCTCATTGTTTTAAGTTGCATCTACCTGATGACATAGATGACGTGGATCATCATAGAAGATGATGTGGATCATCTTTTTATAAGCTTATTTAGCATCAGTGTATTTCTTTGGTGAGATGTCCATTGAAGTATTTGGTTCGTTTTTTTTTTATTAGGTTGTTAATTATTGAGTTTTAAGAGTTTTTGCATATTTTGGATAATTCTTTTTTTTCAATTTTTTGTTCAAATTCCATTTAGTTAACATACAGTGAAATATTAGTTTCAGGTGCAGAATTTAGTGATTCAACACTTACATACAACAGCCAGTGCTCATCACAAATGCCCTTCTTAACTCCCATCAACTATTTAACCTGTCTCCCCGCCCACGTTCCCTCTCTTAACCAACAGTTTGTTCTCTATAGTTAAGAGTCTGTTTCTTGGTTTTCCTCTATTTCCACCCCTATATTTGTTTTATTTTTTTCTTAAATACATATATGAGTGAAATCATATGGCATTTCTCATTGTCTTACTGATTTTTTTTTCTTCTGACTGATTTATTTTGCTAAACATTGTCTTTCACAGAGTAGATGTTAATTTTAGTGAAGTCCAGCTCATCAATTATTTCTTTCATAGATTTTGCCTTTGGTGTTGTATCTAAAAATTCACCAACAACACCCGAGGTCTTCTGGATATTCTTTTATGTTGTCTTCTAGAAGTTTTATAATTTTTCATTTTACATATAGGTCTTACTTATTTTGAGTTAATTTTTGTAACAGATGTAAATTTTGTAACTAGATTTTTTTTTTGCATGTTGTTATTCCAGCACTATTCGTTGAGATGGACTACATTTGCTCTTTTTTTAAGCTTTATATTCTGTTCCTTTGATTTGTTTGTTCTTTCACTAATATCACACTGCCTTAATTACTGTAGCTTTATATTAAGTCTCGTAATCTGGCAGTGTCAGTCCTCCAATTTTGTTCTTCTCTTTCAATATTGTGTTGGTTATTCTGGGTTGTTGTTGGTTTTTCTTTTTTTTTGCCTTTCCATGTAAACTTTAGTTTGTCAATGATTACAAAATAATTTTCTAAGATTTCGATTGTGATTGCATTGAATCTATAGATCAAGATGTAAAGAACTGACATCTTAACAATATTGAGTCTTTGTATTCAGAAACCTGGGATATTTCTCCATTTATTTAGTTCTTCTTTGATTATATTCATCAGATTTATGTAGTTTTCTTTATATAGGTCTTGTACATATTTTGTTAGATTTATACCTATTTCATTTTTGGAGGTCCTAATGTAAATTATATTGTGTTCTAAGTTTCAAATTCCACCTGTTCATTGCTGGTATGTAGGAAAACAATTGACTTTTATATATTAATCTTGTGTCCTACATCCTGCCTATAATGGCTTATTAACTCCAGGAGTTTTTCTGTTGATTATTTCAGATTTTTGACTTAGACAATTATGTCTTCTACAAAGACAATTTTATTTCTTCCTTTTCAATCTATGTGTGTGTGTGTGTGTGTCTTATTTCATCAGCTAGGACTTCCAGTATGATGTTGAAAGGGAGTAGTAGGAGGAGACATCCTTGCTTTGCTCTTGATCTTAATGGGAAAGTTTCTAATTTCTCATCACTAAGTATAATGCTAGCTATAGGGTTTTATGGTATATATTCTTTATCAAATTGAGGAGGCTCCCATCTATTTCCAGTTTACTGAGAGTTTTTATCATGCATGTTGAACTTTGTCAATTAGTAAATTGTGATGATAACTTTTTGGACACAATGATTTTTCTGCAACTATTAATATTTTTATATGACTTTTATTTGCTGTCTCTCCCCCTCCCACCCCCTACCCCCCAACTTCTGGCTTAGTTCAAAGAGAATGATTAGAGTGGGCTGGGCTGGTGTTGGATAGTTCATTTTTCCCAGGTCATTTAAGGTCTTATACTCTGGCAGGTTGGACTCTGGTTAACCTGTTTTCCATCAGGGTGAGCCTTGTTATGAAAAACAGAGTTCTAGCAATAGCACTGCTAGGAATTTATCCAAGGGATACAGGAGTGCTGATGCATACGGGTACTTGTACCCCATTGTTTATAGCAGCACTTTCAACAATAGCCAAATTATGGAAAGAGCCTAAATGTCCATCAACTGATGAATGGACAAAGAAATTGTGGTTTATATACACAATGGAATACTACTTGGCAATGAGAAATAATAAAATATGGCTTTTGGTAGCAAGGGGATGGAACTGGAGCGTATTATGCTAAGTGAAATAAGTCATACAGAGAAAGATACCATATGTTTTCACTCTTATGTGGATCCTGAGAAACTTAACAGAAGACCATGGGGGAGGGGAAGGAAAAAAAAAGGTTAGAGAGGGAGGGAGCCAAAACATAAGAGACTCTTAAAAACTGAGAACAAACTGATGGTTGATGGGGGGTGGGAGGGTGGGCAGGGTGGGTGATGGGTATTGAGGAGGGCACCTGTTGGGATGAACTCTGGGTGTTGTATGGAAACCGATTTGACAATAAATTTCATATTAAAAAAAAATAGCAGAACCCAATAATGTAAAAAAAGAAAAAGAAAAAGAAAAACAGAGTTCTATGGTGTATTTCAAAATGATTCCTTTACCTATCCCCCTGCTGGAAGCACAAGGGTATTTTTTTCCCTAATATTTACTGTGAAGAACCTGTTCAAATTCTTGGAAGTAAATTTCATAATATCATGCCTTCCCCCACAACTGGGTACCACTAGAGTTGTTAACTCTTATATTTGTCCTCTGAATCTGTAGCAACTCTTCACTTATAGTTTAGGTTTTCCTACCTTGGCACTGGTACCCACAACAGTGTCTGCTTGTGAGTCTGTTTCTACAAACTGCAACTCTCTGTATTCACCTGTCTCTCCAATTTTGGAGTCAGCAGTTTGCCCTATGTCCTCTCTTCTCTTATGGATCCAAGAAGAGTTGTTGAGGTTTTAGTTGGTTCACCTTTTTACTTGTTAGGATAGAGTGGTTACTTCCAAGCTCCTTATATTTGAAACAAGGTCTTTAGTCTGTTCATCTTTTTCTTTTAAGAGTACAGGTTTGTGGGAAGAGATGATAATGATGGGAAATGTGTTTAAATATAGTGAAGCATTATATTGAGGCCTATAACCCATTTAATTTGACCTAACTGCGGAATTCTTGGTTTCAGTTTATTCCTTGGTGTCTGTCATTACCTTATCTGATAAGTTGACAAGAAGACTTTCAACTAGCACTGCCAATGTGCCAACTAAAATTTAGAGTAAATATATTTGCACACCAACTGGCCAGACTAGCATGATAATCATCATTTCACTGAGGAATTAAGGTATCAATGTAGTAGTATGCTTGTATGGAGACCATTGTGGTGATTAGTAAATTAATTGTGTGTTTTTAGGAATTACCTGTTTTATTTTTTCTAAGTTATCTGATTTTTTAGCATATAATTTTTTATAGTACTGTGTCATACTATGTATTTATGTGGTGTCTGCTGTATTATTTTCTATTCCATTTCTCATTTTTGTTTTTGAGTCTTCTTTCTTTTCTGTTAATGTAGTTAAAGCAATGTCAATTTTGTTTATGTGGGAAAACTGGATATTACTTTCAATGTTATGTTACTGTTTGTTCTGGTCTCTATTTGTTTCTGATTTTTCTCTGTTATTTCTTTCCTCTACTAAATTTCAGCTACATTTCTTCTTTTTCTAGTTCATTGTGGTGTAATGTTTTCACTTGATCTTTTTTTCTTAATATAAGCATTTATAACATAAATTTTACTCTAGCATCTGCCTTTGTTCCATCTCATAGGTTTTGGAATATTTTCTTTTCTTTTTCTTTTGTTTTGAAACATATCTTGATTTCCATTTTGTTTCTTATTTGGCCCACGGCTTGTGTAGTCGTGTGTTGTTTAATATTTGCATATTAAATATTTAATATTTACAGTGTAGATTTTCCACTGTTGTTTTATTGTTGATCTTTCATTTTTTACCATTGTGATTGGAAAATATACTTAGTATTACTTCAGTCTTCTTAAATTTGTAATATTTTTTATGTCTCTTTATGTGATTTAACTAGGGGGGTTTTTCTGTGAGTACTTGAGGAAAGTGTGTATTCTATTTTTCTTGAATGGAATATTTTATATATATCTTTTAGAACCATGTATTCTGAAGTATGCTTCAAGTAAAAACAGTTCTTGTTGGTTTGCATCTGGATAATGAATTTGTTGAAAATAAAAAAATATATTAAACATATATTGTTAAGAGACAAAAAATTAACATGGTGATACATGCCAATTATCTCTAAATAAAACTGGAAAAAAGAAAATATAAATAAAAATATAGTGATGCTTAATGGGGTAAGAGAAAAGATAGCAAATACTGAATGGTTTTCCAGATTTCAGCTTAGAGCTTTTTGGTCAGATATCTTAGTAACAGCATCAGAATTGCCACCTATGGCTCTTTCATACAGCCCACAGAGCCCGGTATTTTGTCTCAGACCCAGAGAAGATTATTTGTAATAGCTTTGATTTATTGAATGCTTAAAACATGACAGCCACTGTGCTGATATTTAACATGTATTATTCCATATGAATTATATGAAGATACTATTAATCTCAATTTTTGCATGAGAAAATTGAAGTTCACAGAAGTTAAGTAATTTTCTCAATGCAGAGTAAGGACTTAGACCTAATTCTGTGAAACTTTAAAGCTTCCATGGACTATGGTAGGGGTCATTATATATATATATATATATAATAGTAAATAATGTTGGTTTTGTTGGCTTTGTAGGCCATACAGTCTTTGTTGCAACTACTTCATTCTGCCATTGTAGAATGAGAACAGCCATAGATGATACAAGTGAGCATGGCTGTATTCCATTAAAACTTTATTTACAGACACTGAAATTTGAATGCCACATAATTTTCATGTGTCATGCTCTGCGTTTTCATTTCCTCATGACCTACTCCGAGGAAGGGAACTGCTAAATTCAACAGAAAATGATGGATATGGCTAAATATGATGTTTTTTTTCCCCCAAGGATGGTTGAATTTTAGTAATACTAATACTAATAGCTAACTACATTGCCAACTTAGTCTATTCCTGGCATTTTACTAAATATGTTGTACCATTTAATCTACATGATAATCCAATAAAGTAGGTATTATTATTAATATTACTATCAACTTCATTTTATAAATTTGGGAAAATGGGCTCAGAGATTGAATAATTTCCCTATGGCCCCCCAGTTAATAAGTGGTACAGATGTGATTGGAATATAAATCTGACTGAATCTCAAGCCTGTGTTCTTACCAATGCTACAGTGCCTCAAGCCAAAAGGATAAAGCAATAACTGAAATTTAGATATTGTCAAACCAGATGAAGGAGGTATTTGGGGAATAATGAGGAAGAGGGAAGGAGGCAGAAGCTGTCTTCACGATGTCTCCATAAAGACATCATAACTTAGGCTGCCTGCTCCATTCACTACCCATAATGATGAGAAACAGCTCTTCTAAGCACAGTGTCTCTCAGTTTATAATTTCTGAGTGGGTGAAGATGTGATTTTTTTTTCCAAATCCTTTCCATGAATGATCCAAGCTGTTTCTATTGCTAAATCATACACATTTAGAGGAAAGGAAAAAAAAATTTCTCAGAGTATTGTTAGCATTATGTCCCAAAGTGTTTAAATCCATGTACTACTTGATACTAACCTTTGATTTGCTAGCATCCTTTGAAAGTGAATAAATGTTGCTCAATTGTGCAACAGAATTCAAAAGTGTACTAAACTCTACTTTCCTTGATTTTATACACTTTTATCATCATGCCATGATCAGTTTGCAGAGGGATGAAATAGAATCAAATCTCAGAATAATATATTAAATTCTGAATTGTACAGTAGAGACATTAATTTTGGGATCTTAAATGATGTTGGTCTTATATCAGTAAGAGGAAAAGGCTGGCTTTTTCTCCTCCTGTATCTAATGACAGGAAGAATGTTGCTAGTATATTTGGCATTTAATATCCTTGCTTTGGAAGACAGTAATCTTAACAACTCTTATTTCTCTCAAATTCCTGAGTTTATTTCAATGTATTCCTCCAAAAAGAAATTTCACAAGATCGGCTTTTCTTCCTTTCCCCAAGTATTCCCCATTGGATGAAGAAAGTTGGAAGAGAGGCTCTTAATACTTTAATCATTGTGCTCTTTTTTACCTTAATTCCCCTAGCCAAATGTGAGCTCCAAGTCTCACTTACACCATTAATTAGTCACTTGGAAAGAGATTTCTTGATGTTTTAGTAAAAAATATCACCCATTTGAAGTATGGGAGTGTTTAATATTGTGCATCTGAAACTGAAATAACACTGTATGTTAACTAACTGGAATTAAAACAAAACATTAAAAAGTAAAATTAAAAACTAAGAAAAATCACCCATTTAATTTGTGCAAAGTAGCATTTCTCAGCAATGTTTCCAAGTTCCCCTGGATGGCCATATATATCTTTTCCTCACATGACTTAACATCATGACATTATTTTCAAGTAACACAAGTCATTGAAGGTTTTTTGTTTACTTTTACATACATTCACACAGTAAAATTTCCATTGGGGAAATTTTTTACAATATTGGCACAGGCCTGTCTGGGTACCAAATTATTTTAAAATTTATATTATTATTATTATTATTATTATTATTATTATTTTGCTTACTAAGCTAAGATTTGGCTTCCCCTGGTGTATTCCTTCAGCTTGGAACACAATCTCATCTATGAAGACTCCAAGTAATGACAGCTTCTTTTGGGGAGGGTGGATGAATATTATTCAAAAATTAAGTACTCTATTTTAAATTTATAAAGTAAAATTTAAGAAATATTATTTCAATATTTTTAAAAAAGTGTCTTTAAAACAAACGTCTTATTGGATCAGATGGACTTGACAGATATATTTAGAACTCTGCATCCCAAAGCAACAGAATATACTTTCTTCTCGAGTGCACATGGAACATTCTCCAAGATAGATCATATACTGGGTCACAAAACAGCCCTTCATAAGTTTACAAGAATTGAGATTATACCATGCTTACTTTCAGACCACAATGCTATGAAGCTTGAAATCAACCACAGAAAAAAGTCTGGAAAACCTCCAAAAGCATGGAGGTTAAAGAACACCCTACTAACGAATGAGTGGGTCAACCAGACAATTAGAGAAGAAATTAAAAAAATATATGGAAACAAACAAAAATGAAAATACAACAATCCAAATGCTTTGGGACGCAGCAAAGGCAGTCCTGAGAGGAAAATACATTGCAATCCAGGCCTATCTCAAGAAACAAGAAAAATCCCAAATACAAAATCTAACAGCACACCTAAAGGAACTAGAAGCAGAACAGCAAAGGCAGCCTAAGCCCAGCAGAAGAAGAGAAATAATAAAGATCAGAGCAGAAATAAACAATATAGAAACTAAAAAAACTGTAGAGCAGATCAACGAAACCAAGAGTTGTTTTTTTGAAAAAATAAACAAAATTGACAAACCTCTAGCCAGGCTTCTCAAAAAGAAAAGGGAGATGACCCAAATAGATAAAATCATGAATGAAAATGGAATTATTACAACCAATCCCTCAGAGATACAAACAATTATCAGGGAATACTATGAAAACTTATATGCCAACAAATTGGACAACCTGGAAGAAATGGACAAATTCCTGAACACCCACACTCTTCCAAAACTCAATCAGGAGGAAATAGAAAGCTTGAACAGACCCATAACCAGCGAAGAAATGGAATCGGTTATCAAAAATCTCCCAACAAATAAGAGTCCAGGACCAGATGGCTTCCCAGGGGAGTTCTACCAGACGTTTAAAGCAGAGATAATACCTATCCTTCTCAAGCTATTCCAAGAAATAGAAAGGGAAGGAAAACTTCCAGACTCATTCTAGGAAGCCAGTATTACTTTGATTCCTAAACCAGACAGAGACCCAGTAAAAAAAGAGAACTACAGGCCAATATCCCTGATGAATATGGATGCAAAAATTCTCAATAAGATACTAGCAAATCGAATTCAACAGCATATAAAAAGAATTATTCACCATGATCAAGTGGGATTCATTCCTGGGATGCAGGGCTGGTTCAACATTCGCAAATCAATCAACGTGATACATCACATTAACAAAAAAAAAAAGAGAAGAACCATAGGATCCTGTCAATCGATGCAGAAAAGGCCTTCGACAAAATCCAGCACCCTTTCTTAATAAAAACCCTTGAGAAAGTCGGGATAGAAGGAACATACTTAAGGATCATAAAAGCCATTTATGAAAAGCCCACAGCTAACATCATCCTCAACGGGGAAAAACTGAGAGCTTTTTCCCTGAGATCAGGAACACGACAAGGATGCCCACTCTCACCGCTGCTGTTTAACATAGTGCTGGAAGTTCTAGCATCAGCAATCAGACAACAAAAGGAAATCAAAGGCATCAAAATTGGCAAAGATGAAGTCAAGCTTTCGCTTTTTGCAGATGACATGATATTATACATGGAAAATCTGATAGACTCCACCAAAAGTCTGCTAGAACTGATACAGGAATTCAGCAAAGTTGCAGGATACAAAATCAATGTACAGAAATCAGTTGCATTCTTATACACTAACAATGAAGCAACAGAAAGACAAATAAAGAAACTGATCCCATTCACAATTGCACCAAGAAGCATAAAATACCTAGGAATAAATCTAACCAAAGATGTAAAGGATCTGTATGCTGAAAACTATAGAAAGCTTATGAAGGAAATTGAAGAAGATTTAAAGAAATGGAAAGACATTCCCTGCTCATGGATTGGAAAAATAAATATTGTCAAAATGTCAATACTACCCAAAGCTATCTACACATTCAATGCAATCCCAATCAAAATTGCACCAGCATTCTTCTTGAAACTAGAACAAGCAATCCTAACATTCATATGGAACCACAAAAGGCCCCGAATAGCCAAAGGAATTTTGAAGAAGAAGACCAAAGCAGGAGGCATCACAATCCCAGACTTTAGCTTCTACTACAAAGCTGTCATCATCAAGACAGCATGGTATTGGCACCAAAACAGACACATAGACCACTGGAATAGAATAGAAACCCCAGAACTAGACCCACAGACGTATGGCCAACTCATCTTTGACAAAGCAGGAAAGAACATCCAATGGAAGAAAGACAGCCTCTTTAACAAATGGTGCTGGGAGAACTGGACAGCAACATGCAGAAGGTTTAAACTAGACCACTTTCTCACACCATTCACAAAAATAAACTCAAAATGGATAAAGGACCTAAATGTGAGACAGGAAACCATCAAAACCTTAGAGGAGAAAGCAGGAAAAGACCTCTCTGACCTCAGCCGTAGCAATCTCTTCCTCGACACATCCCCAAAGGCAAGGGAATTAAAAGCAAAAGTGAATTACTGGGACCTTATGAAGATAAAAAGCTTCTGCACAGCAAAGGAAACAACCAACAAAACTAAAAGGCAACCAACGGAATGGGAAAAGATATTCGCAAATGACATATCGGACAAAGGGCTAGTATCCAAAATCTATAAAGAACTCACCATACTCCACACCCGAAAAACAAATAACCCAGTGAAGAAATGGGCAGAAAACATGAATAGACACTTCTCTAAAGAAGACAACCGGATGGCCAACAGGCACATGAAAAGATGTTCAGCGTCACTCCTTATCAGGGAAATACAAATCAAAACCACACTCAGGTATCACCTCACGCCAGTCAGAGTGGCCAAAATGAACAAATCAGGAGACTATAGATGCTGGAGAGGATGTGGAGAAACGGGAACCCTCTTGCACTGTTGGTGGGAATGCAAATTGGTGCAGCCGCTCTGGAAAGCAGTGTGGAGGTTCCTCAAAAAATTAAAAATAGACCTACCCTATGACCCAGCAATAGCACTGCTAGGAATTTATCCAAGGGATACAGGAGTACTGATGCATAGGGGCACTTGTACCCCAATGTTCATAGCAGCACTCTCAACAATAGCCAAATTATGGAAAGAGCCTAAATGTCCATCAACTGATGAATGGATAAAGAAATTGTGGTTTATATACACAATGGAATATTATGTGGCAATGAGAAAAAATGAAATATGGCCTTTTGTAGCAACGTGGATGGAACTGGAGAGTGTGATGCTAAGTGAAATAAGCCATACAGAGAAAGACAGATACCATATGGTTTCACTCTTATGTGGATCCTGAGAAACTGAACAGGAACCCATGGGGGAGGGGAAGGAAAAAAAAAAAAAGAGGTTAGAGTGGGAGAGAGCCAAATATAAGAGACTGTTAAAAACTGAGAACAAACTGAGGGTTGATGGGGGGTGGGAGGGAGGAGAGGGTGGGTGATGGGTATTGAGGAGGGCACCTTTTGGGATGAGCACTGGGTGTTGTATGGAAACCAATTTGTCAATAAATTTCATAAAAAAAAAATAAAAAAAAAATAGCACTTAGAAAACTAAAAAAAAAAATAAAATAAAATAAAACAAACGTCTTTTCCATAAGAAGAAACCTTCAAGCTTATCAACACAGATATTATATTTTATTTCTAAAGGACAAAAAGGTAATTTCCGGTTTATTTAATGTAGTTTTACTCTGATGTACAGCTATTTTTGTTTGCTCTTTTGATTGCTATTATTCATGTTATAAGCTTTCATTGTCATTTAAGAGCAACGTGGAATATTATGTGATGTATGTATTGTCATAGGATTAGGATAAACTAAGTTGCAATGAAAGGAAATGCTTACCAATTATATGTTTTTTTTTTCTTCTAAGCATGTATTCAGAATATATTACCCTGGTGTCTAAAAGTTTTCTGCAGAAATTCTGATTGAAAAAAAATGTAATTCTACTTTATTTGTATTTTCAGCTTGAATTAAGAGTCTTTTAGGAGAGCCTGGGTGGCTCAGTCTGTTGCGTCCAACTTCAGTTCAGGTCATGATCTCCAGGTCTGTGAGTTCGAGCCCCATGTCGGGCTCTGTGCTGACAGCTCAGAACCTGGATCCGGCTTTGGATTCTGTGTCTCCCTCTGTCTCTGCTCCTCCCCCGCTCATGCTCTCTCTGTCAAAAATAAATAAACATTTTTAAAAATTTAAAAAAAGAGTCTTTTAACATTTTTTCCCCTCCATTTTATTTGGCTGCTTTGTTTTGCTGCCAGTGTCACATTCTGCATGAAGTATTTGGTCATTTGGCTGTTAGCAGTATGATGGCAGCAAATTTATGAGGAAATAAAGGGTTCTGCTAACCACCATTATATCTGGGTATCTACACATGTTTACCTGGTTGGCCTTGGAAGGTGAAATGAGAGGCTTGGCTTTATACTGGATGTCACTGGGGACAATCCTTCAAGGGTGAGTCACTTTGTGCAAATGGTTATTATGTGTTTGCTACTTTCTGGTTAACACCTTGCTCCTCTTGGGCAAAGAGGTTGTCTTAATTCTCATGGCTTTCTGATTGATTCATCCTTGATTCTATCTTGCCCCCTTATGAAGAAGTATTATTATTACTATTCATGTATTTTTTAACTAGAAACTCACACCATAATTTTTCAGTTAGCTAAGTCCAGTGATAGGAATGTCAATACTTGAAAGGGTTGAGATGGGTATATAGATGGGCAAAAGTAGAAAGGGAAGAACATTGCTCCCGTGTTTGGCCTGGTCTCTGACTTAGATACTGCCCTCTCATACTTCCCTCCTTCTAGACATTCCTTTTACTGTTCTTTCTCTGCAAGTGCCAAAAAATGTGTTTCTTATGTGTGATGTTGGGGATAGAAGGTTTAAAATGTGTATTATGGAAAAATATATTCTCTCTCCCTCACCACTCCCTAATTAGTATTGGATTTGTAAGTTCTTGCCTAATACAACGTTGTTAACTACACTATATTACTGTATTTGTTTTACAGTGTAGTTTATCAACTTTAAAATGACTCTGCTTCTCTGTACTTAGTATATACATACACAATATGTAGGTTTCTATGATGTGAGTTGAAAGATGCTGAAATCACACTGCCACCACCATCCTCACAATGGCTCTTTAGTCAGCATGTACCTATGCCTAAAAGAATAATATTTTTTGTTCCTTTGGAATAAGTCTTTGTTGAAGTCTCTTTCTAAAATGTGTATACCAGTGGGTTAAAAAATCATTCTGAGCTAATCTAATATAAAAATTTATCATATTTTATCTAGTAGAAAACAGGCTACTAAAGGAATAAGGCAAATGGTAAGAAAGTTTAAATAAGAAGAACTTGGAGAGGAAATATCTTGAATATATCTGGAGATTGGGGAGCCACTTTGGAGAAACCCAACAATTTTGTGTATCGATTCCAATTAAAAGCACACACAAGTGACCTAACCCTACCTGCATGGCAGCATATTGCATTAAACATTGCCTATCTTGATGGTTTCCACATTGTTGGTGTTGCTGTTATTTGTTCTTTTTTACCTTGTTTCCCACCCCACCCCCGTTTTTCACCTTGCAAACCACGTTGGAGGTCTTTCTTTCTTAGTCTCTCTCATTTTTGAAAAGACTCATTTGGATTCTTTTTTGAAAGTCATTTGAATCTATTAAATTCTTCATTCCCCAAATGGTTTCTAACTTTGAATAGAGAGATAAGGTTGGGACTTGTTTACTGATAGGATAAGGTACTCAGATATAACTGAGAAAAGTACTTTACTCTGTTTTTAAAAGCTACCATTTTCAATTTTTAAAACATTCAAGGACTAACAATGAATTTTCTTAATTTTCTCTTTTCCTCTCAAACAAGGGAAATTCTACCTGTCTGCTATCCTTTTAACTCACTGAAGTGAAAAGCTACAGGAGACTTTAACTATCTCTGCTCAAAGGTTAACATCTTTCCTCCAATCAATAGAACTTATAATAATCAGGCTTACATTGTAGTTTCCAGTTTCTCACCTTTCAGGTCATGGTGGTCTCCTTCCCAAGCTTCTTGGGTGGCACTTTTAATGGTAGTTAAGGAATGAGAGTAAGTGGTCAAACAGAGAAAGGAAGAAGCAAGTTGAAACAAGGACTGTTAACTGGGAGGAATAATTTTCACAGGGAATAAAATGTAGTATAAAAAAAAGAGGCAAGAATATGGTCATTCAAGAAATATCTAAAGGATTTTATATTCAGATTTGAGTTTATTGTTAGGTATATTAACACCTTCCTCATGGGGTCATTGTGAGAATTAGATATCTTGTATGTAAAAGTATTTTATAATCACACAAAAGTAATTTTGACAGTCAATCTGCCAGTCTTCCCACCCCTTTCCTCCAAGCCAACCCTTTTGTCTTAAAAAAAAAGCCCTAAAAAACTGTATAGTTCTTTCTTCTTTGGCTAAGAATTTCTCAAAGTGAGCATTTGTCCTAGAGTCAGGCTATCTTGGGTTTGATTCTGAATTTTGCCACTTTCTAAGAATGCTTCATAATTGGACCTGTCTCTTAACTTCCAAGGGGCATGATTTCTTCTCCTATAAAACAAAGATAATAATATTTACCTATACAACTATTGAGAGAACTAATAATATGTGAAAAGTATATGCACAGTGCTTGGAATACAGTAGGTACTTGGTAAATTATAGGTTATTCCCCACTGGTGACCATTAAAAGCGTGAAGAAAATTTTGTTCAAGTAAAACCTCTATTCTGTCTTATTGAATCCCATCTTTTCAAAATGGCAAGATCTCCTAGCTACATTCTTCTGGGTTTTGTAGTTTGGTTAAGGTGATAATTACAAAGGCAGGTAAATTTACATTGGAATTTGGAATAATCAGGCTGCAGCATTGCTCAGTCCTCCAGAGAGTTCCCTGTGGGTCTCTCATGGAACTATATACTTGTTGGAAGAAGCTGACCTTCATCAGAGAGAGACTCAGTTTCTTTGGTTAAGGTTATGGGAACAGCTGTGCACTCCTATGAAAATCCTCCAAATAAATGCATTGGCATATCTGATAACCTTTTCTCAGCATGTTAGCATATCTTTGGCTTTGAATAGTCCTTGATATTTTAGTATGAGTAAGCAAAGTTGATAGGACATTTTCTAGTGAAGTTCTTAGCTACAACAGAGCTGGTGGTTTTCAACTGTGGACCTTAATGTATTATCTTCCAAGGTTATCTTTTATAATGCTTCACAAGCACATAAATTTACTGATATCAACCTCATCTGTCATTATAATTCACAAATGAGGTTTTCATGTCTCAGTGATGTTCTTGCCTTTCAAACTAGACATTATCTTCCCAGTATTCCTCATGCTCTATATTTCTTTTGTATTTTAAAACATGGAAGTTCTGCCTGAATTAAGAGACTATCAAAATTCTATTAGAAATATGGTTTTATTACTGATATAGACCAAAGGGTAAAGAATATATCATAGAAGTTATAACTATAGCTGTGGCTTTTTACACTGCAGCTCAAGTTATAAACATTTTTTGTGATGTTTATAAACATTACTGACTTACATGTCCACCCAACTTTTAAACATAAATTTGAGAGCTTCTGAAAAGCAATTAAGTGGAGGTGGTGAACTTAACATGGAGGAGCATATAGACAGATTGACCATGAGAGCTTTTGAATGTTTCCCCTTCAAAAATCCCAAGGAATTCACGGAGACCTTTATTCCCTAAAAAGGATCTTCGCAAGTTTAACCAGATCCAATGAATCATTTGGACCCCAGGTTATCCTCAGCGAGCACAACAATAGACATATTTCAAGTTGTGACTGGAATTGATATGGAGATAAAAGGAACATGAGTAAATTTGGTCCATTTTCTTTCTTTCTATCACATAGACATGATCCGTTCTCCACTCTTATAGGCATGTCATGCAGAGTGGGAGGAAGATAATGCGAGGGAAAGGTAGAAAAAATAAGAAGGCAGAGAATAGACAAAATATCAAGATAAAAACATGCAGGGTGTCACAGTGGGAATTGGGCAATAAAAAGAAATCAAAGGTGGAACCAGGAACTCCAAGAGACCAGAGTTCTTAGGGGCCAATGTGGGAAGGAGTTGCTTGGTTTAGGGAAGGTCTGGGAATATGAGCTCATTAGAGAACTAGAATTCTACTTCCTTTGTGAAACACAATTTAAACTCTTAGTTTTGGGTCTTTGGTTATGAAAGTGTCTCCAACTTTGTATAGGACAGGACTCACTTATTGAAACCATGTTCTTTTATTATCCCAGATATCTACTCAGCTGGGGTTATTGAAGCAGCCATTTGGATAATTAAGGTCATAGTTATTTCATGATGGACATTTATTTCCTTCAGTATTGCATTTACCTATACAAATTATCAATGTGTCAATTAAATACCTTAATCAACTTAAGAAGAATAAACTCCATCACACCCCAAGAGAATTGTGGTGATTACCATCACTAAACTTTTGGAGATGAAAAAAAGAGTCACGTATGTTACCCTTAAGCAGGCTTGCTCCCAGTACTTCAGCAGCTTGTAGAATCCTCTTGGTTTCTCAGTTAATAACATATCAAAATCGCAATGCTTAAAAATGGCTGACATTTGAGCAAGATCATGCACTCATCTGCATGGAAGCTTGATTCCTATTAAATAAGAATGTGTGCAATACATGGAAAACAGAAAGTACTTGTCCTCATAAAGATTGGAAGATCAGGATAATTGAAACTTTTGGAACAGCATTGTCACATCCAATGCCTCCTATCTTTTTTCCATGCAACCTAATTGGTTTTGTAACTCTGGAAAAGTTGTTTAATAGGGACTGAGCCTTGAATTCTTTATCTGTATAACGGGATAATATTGTTTGCCTTACAGGGTAATTATGAGAATTAATGGGATAAAATTTGGAAACTGTATGTAGTAAAAACATAAATTGTTTCCAAATATTCTGTACCACCTTTTTTGCTTAATAGTAAAATGATAAATTTTACTTTGCCGCATGGTTGCCTATAATAAAGATGTCATTTCCTGAACTCTTTTGAATCTGGGTGTGCCCAAGTGACTAAGTTTTGTCCAAATAGATCAGGTTGGAGAAGGAACTGGCAGGAACAAGGGGCAAGGGGCAACCTTCAGTTAACTGCCAGCAAAGAACCAAATCTTGCCAACTAACATGTAAGCTTGGAAGTGGATTTGTTTCCAGTCAAGTCTTCACATAAAACACAACCTTAACCAACATTTTGACTGTAGCCTTGCAAGAGACTGCGAGACAGATGATGCAACTAAGCCATGCCCAGCTTTCTGACCCATAGAACTGTGAGTTGTTTTATACTTGCTAAATGTTGGGATGTTATTATGCAACAACAGGCAATTGATATAGGGATAAATGCAAGAGTGGAATGTGTGAATTCCAGAAAGTGTCCTTAAATAGAAAGAATGTGCTCTTCTTCTGCTCCTTCCTCTTGATAGTTAGAATAAGGTTATAATGACTGAAACTCTAGCAGTTATTTTGAACAATGAAGTGATAATAGAGCAAAGCAACAAGTCAAAGGGAACCCAGATTCCTGAGAGTATTATGTAAGGTACTACTCTGGATTACTTGCACAACAGAGAGATTAATGTCAACTTTTTGTTTAATTTATTTTTTGTTCATTTTGGTTTATTTTGATTTTTCTGTCACATAAAGACAAAAACGGTCCTAACTAATAATTGTGGCTGACACTATTCTTAACACCTGATAAATATTTAAGAAACAATACGATTTTTTTCTGTACTAGGATTTTTTTTCTTTCTTTAATGAGGAACCGAAAGACCTGTACACTGAAAACTACAGGACATTAATAAAGGAAACTGAAGACATAAATAAATGGAAAGATATCCCATACTCATGGATTGGGAGAATCAGTATTGTTAAAATGTCTATACTACCCAAAGAAACCTACAGGTTCAGTACAATCTTTATCAAAATTCAATTTTTCATGGGGCGCCTGGGTGGCTCAGTTGGTTGAGCATCCGACTTCGGCTCAGGTCATGATCTCGCGGTCTGTGAGTTTGAGCCCCACATCGGGCTCTGTGCTGACAGCTCAGAGCCTGGAGCCTGCTTCAGATTCTGTGTCTCCCTCTCTCTGCCCCTCCCCCACTCATGCCCTGTCTGTCTTTCTCTCTCTCTCTCTGTCAAAAAAATAAATAAAAACATCAAAAAAATTTTTTAAAAAATTCAATTTTTCACAGAAATAGAAAAAAATCATAATATTTGTATAGAACCACCCTGCATAGCCAAAGCAATCTTGAGAAAGAACAAAGTTGGAGGCATCACACTACCAAATTTCAAACTGTACTGCAAAGCTATAGCTATCAAAACAGTATGCTATTGTCATAAAAACAGACACAGTGGATCAATGAAAAAGAATAGAGAGGTCAGAAATAACCCCCTGAATGTATGATCAATTAATTTATGACAAAAGAGTCACAAAAATGCCATGGGGAAAGGATAGTCTTTTCAAAAATGGTGATGGGAAAACTGAACAACCGTATGCAAAAGAATGAAACTGGACTAGTCTCTTACTCAAAAATTAACTCAAAATAGTTTGAAGATTTGAATGTAAGATATTATGCCATAAAACTCCTAGAGGAAAACATAGGTGGTAAGCTTCTTGACATTAATCTTAGCAATAATTTTTTGGATCTAACGCCAAAAGCAAAGACAAGAAAAGGAAAAATAAAGTGGGACTAAGTCAAACTAAAAAGATTCTGCACAGCAAAATAAGTCAGCAAAAAGGTTAAAAGTTAACCTGCTAAATTGGAGAAAATATTTGCAAATTATATATCTGATAAGGTATTAATATCCAAAAAATATGAAAAGCTCATGCAACTCAATAGAAAAAACAACACACACAGGCAGTTCAATTCAGTAATGGGCAAAATAGAATATGAATGTGTCTGATTGCAACATCTGTCCCCTTTTGATCACCATGGTTGATTCAGCTGATCTTGCTGGCTAGGCTGGTATCTCCTTCCTCACTCACCACTCCATGTGTGTCCCTCCAAAAACTGCACACTTGGCTGAAGAGGATAACCTTCCCTGATAGAGGAGGACCATTCTTCCAAGAGCATATGAGTAGCTGTGCTCTCCTGTTAGAACCTCCAAACAAGCTCTCAAAAATGGGCAAAATATTTGAACAGACCTTTTTTCAAAAAATACTTTCAGTTGAACAACAAGTATATGGAAAGATGATCAACATTACTAATTATCAGGGAAATTCAAATCAGAACCACAATGAGATATCACCTCACACCCCTTAGAGTGGTTATTATCAGAAAGACAATAGCTAACAAGTGTTGGAAAGAATGTGGGGGGAAAAAACCCTGTGCACTAGGTGAGAATGTAAATTGCTACAGGTGCTATGGAAAACAGTATTGATGTTCCTCAAAATATTAAAAATAGAACTACCATATGATCCAGCAACTCCACTTCTGGGTATTTGTCTGAAGAAAATTAAAACATTAACTCAAAAAGATAGATGCACCTATATGTTTATTGCAGCATTATATAGAGTTGCCAAGATATAAAAAAAATCTACATGTCTATTGATAGATGAATAGATAAAGAAAATGTGGCATAACAAAAAAAATAATAAGATACCTAGGAATAGACCTAACCAAGGATGTAAAAGATCTGTACTCTGAAAGCTATAAAACATTGACATAAGTAATTGAAGATGACACAAAGAAATGAAAAGACATTCCATGTTCATGGGTTGGAATAAAAATATTATTAAAATTCTATAATACCCCAAATGACCTACACACTTGATGCAATCCCTATCAAAATAATGATGGCATTTTTCACAAAGTAGAAAAATCCTAAAATTTATGTAGAACTGCAAAGACCCTGAATCACCAAAGCAATTATGAAAAAGAAAATCAAAGCTGGAGGTATCACAATTCTGGACTTCATGTTATATTGCAAGACTTTAATAATCAAAACAGTATGGTACTGGCACAAAAATAGACACATAGATAAATGGAACTGAATACAAATTCCAGAAATAAACCCACAAGTATATGATCAATTAATCTTCGACAAAGCAGGAAAAAATATTCAATGGGAAAAAGAAAGTCTCTTCAACAAGTGGTGTTTGGAAAACTGGTGAGCTACATTCAAAAGAATTAATATGGACCACTTTCTTACACTATACACAAAAATAAACTCAAATGGATTAAATACCTAAATGTGAGACCTCAAACCAACAGGGCTCTTAGTACCAGCTATTGGCACCAAGGCAGAGATAACCCAGGGTTATTTTAGACCCTATAGCTCTGGTGTCCAGATAAGCAGTATTTTTGTTGTTGTTGTTGGATAAAACAACATTTTTTTGTTGTTGGCTGAACCTTGGTTAAAGCAATTCAGAAAGCTCAGAAAAAAAACGAAAACAAAAAACAACCAGTTGGGAGGGAGGAAGAATGGGAGGAAGGAAGGAACAAAAAAAGGAAAAGATGAAATCAATGAAAGTCTGTTAGGACAGGGGAAGAGAACACAGTCAGTAATGTCTCTGACATCAACCATAGCAACATTTTTTCTAGATATGTCTCCAAAGGCAGGGGACATATAAGCAAAAACAAACTATTGCATGTATAATATTCCATTATATATATCACATTTTCTTTACCTATTCATCAATTGATGGACACTTGGGCTGCTGTCATATCTTGGCTATTGTAAGCAATGCTGCCATAACCATAGGGGTGAATATATCCCTTTGAATTAGTGTTTTTTTATTCTTTGGGTAAATACCCAGGAGTGAAACTACTGCATCATAAGGTAGTTATATTTTTAACTTGGTGAGGAAACTCCATACTGTTTTCACAGTAGCTTAAGTGTGATGGAGATTAAGGAGTGCACTTGTCATGATGAGCACAAGGTGATGTATGGAAGAGCTGAAATCACGATAGTATATATTACACATATGCATATATTGCATATATATTATATATAATATATACATACATATTATGTAATATATATATACACAAAAAAATGGAATATTATTAGGCCATAAAAAGAATGAAATCTTGCCATTTGCAACAACGTGGATGGAGCTATAGACTACAATGCTAGGTGAAATAAGTCAGTCAGAGAAAGACCAATACCATGTGATTTCACTCCTATGTGGAGTTTAAGAAACAAAACAAACAAGCAAAGGAAAAAAATGGAGAGAGAAAGAGAGAGAGAGACCAAGAAACAGATTCCTAACTATAGAGAACAAACTGATGGTTATTAGAGGGTGGGTGAGGTGAAATATGTGGGGATTAAGGAGTGCACTTGTGATGAGCACTGAGTGATGTATGGAAGTGTTCAATCACTGTATTATACACCTGAAACTAATATAACACAGTATGTTAACTATATTGGAATTAAAATTCAAAAAATGTGGCATATATACACAATGGAATATTACTCAGTCATTAAAAATGAAATATTGACATTTGCAGCACCAAAAATAGAACTTGAGAGCATTATGCTAGGGGAAATAAGTCAGACAGACAAAGACAAATACTATATGGTCTCATTTATATATGGAATCAAAGTAAAAATAGGAAAAAGCTCATATATACAGAGAACAGATTGATAGTTGACAGAGACAGGGGGTTGGTGAAATGGGTGAAGGGGGCCAAAAGGTACAAACTTCTGCTAATAAAATAAATAAGTCATGGGTATTTAATGTATGGCATAGTAAGTATAGTTAATACTAATCGCCTATTTGACAGTTGGTAGGGAGTAGATTCTAAAAGTTTCATCACAAGAATAAAAATTTGTAACTATGTGTGGTGATTGATGTTAACTAGATTTATTATGATATTTGTAATATATACAAATATCATATCATTATGTTGTACACCTGAACATAAAATGTTATATGTCAATTATACTTTAATAAAAAAGAAATAATAATTTTCTTTCTACTCCAAGTATCATGGAGGAATGAATAGAAACTATCTTGTGGCAAAGTTCTTGTCTATCAGGAATATAGAGTCTAATTTCATCATGGTTTTAATGATTTAGCTAAATTGTTCTCACTAAACTCCATCTCTAGCAGTCTCTCTCTGTTAACATTTAAATATACCAGGTTCTCTAAAGAATGCTGAATCCTATTTTTGTAATGGGAAAATTTTGTTTTGTGATGGTAATTTCACTTCTAATTGTATCCATTGGTTAAAAAATGGAGCTGTATGCATTTTTCTTCTTATTTAAGTTAGAATGTTTATATTGAATCTTTACACCTTTACATAAGTTCTGGTTTTGTCACTGGCAAATTGTATGAACTTGCATATGTCCCTTACAACCTCGGATACTTAGTCTCCCTGTTGGCAATAGAGGAATAGTAATATTGCCTTCTTTATAGTGTAGATTCAATGAGATAATGCACTTAAAATATATTTAGCATAGTGTTCCACACAAGTAAACAGTATATAAATTCAAGTATCCTGCTATTTGGAATGTTATTATCAATACATTTATCTAGGGTAAATATTAAAAAAAATTAAGTTTATTTTTGAGAGAGAGAGAGAGATAGTGAGAGTGAGTGCACAAGCAGGGGAGGGGCAGTGAGAGAGGGAGACACAGAATCCAAAGCAGACTCCAGGCCCTGAGCTGTCAGCACAGAGCCGGACGCGGGGTTCAAACTAACCAGCTTTGAGATCATGACCTGAGCTGAAATTGGATGCTTAACTGACTGAGCCACCCAGGCACCCCTCTCTAGGGTAAGTATTTTGTGTTGATCCTGGCCTTCTTTGTTAATATGTTGGCTTTGAATGTCCCTGGAGATAGTGTTTAAACCTGAAAGAATGATTCTAATGTTGAAAATTTCAGGTACTAAGGCAGACTAATAAGGTAGATTTTTAATTTCATTAATTAATTAATTAATTTATTTATTTATTTAGGTCAGGGTATGGGCCTTCTCAAGCATCCATCAGGTTCCTCTCCATGCAGGAAGGCACCATGTATTTTTATGTCTATGGCAGGCCCACTAACAACAGATTATTACCTTTTTTTTTCTTGAAGAACTTCTAGAGTGAAAACTCTCCACTCTAACTTACCTTTCTTCATTGAGTCTTCCCTTATGGATTCTTGTCTCTTAGATGTTCAAGAACCTCTTCCTTAGGTCTTGATTTGTATATCTGGATTCATGGAAAAACCTAGATATCTAGAAGTTTCTTCACTAGCTGACCATTGATATCATTTGCAAATTATACAATGTATACATTTAAGGACAAAATGGTGCTCAAATTTTGGTCCCTTTTATGTATTTTATGCTGCTTTTGGCTGTGGGGCCCATTTGTGGGATAATTGATTTTGGCAAATGTTTCCTGGCCTGGTTTTCTGGAAGTAATAAATTGTCATATAATTTGGTCTCAGGTTCATATGAATTTCTCTATGTTGCTTACCCAACTGCTTTGGCTTGCCAGAGACTTCTCAATGCTAGAGTTTTCATACAAAGCTCTTTGCTGTTCACCCCACCCAAGCAGCTTAGTTCCCTCAGGGGTGTGATCAGAATTGAAATCACTGGAAAATTATTGTAGTTCTAATTGATGATAAAGAAATCCTGAGCTGGCCCCAGGGTTTAGCAGACTCAGATATTTTATAAAAATTAAATTTTGACAGAACAAATAGCATCTATAGGCCTTAATGTTAACGAAGAAATATAGTATTCATAGAAGATAAAGATGTTCTAATTTGTCATCATGAAGTTTGAGTGTGGTTTTCTTTATTTTTCTAGCTGTGTTGCTACATCTGGTTATATACTTGATCTACTATCTTTTCCAATATTTGGGTTAAGGATATATCTATATATCTATATCTATATCTATATCTATATCATCTATATCTAGATAAATAAGATAGGTCTATATAGATATATATACCCACACACATGCACATGCACACACACACATATACACACATATATATGTATATATATATATATATGGAATACATCTATATATCTCTAACTATATCTATATCTATGTCTATCTACATTTATATCTATCTGTATCTATATATCCATATCTATCAATCTATACATCTAGAAGTAAGCTAACAGATTTTTTTCTAAAAAGCATGATGTTTATGACTTATTGATGATCATGGTTTTAACCAAAGGTGATAACTGCCACAGATTTTAATGATCTGGGCAGAAGTTAACCAAAGTTTCCACTACTTAATAAGATAGTCCGCCAAAGTGGACTTGAAGTAGATTTTCTCTCCTTGTCTTGTTCCAAATTCTGTCTTATTCATACCCCCTAGGATATCCATCATCAAAAAAAAAAAAAAAAAAAAAGAAAAGAAAAGAAAAGAAAGAAAGAAGGAAAGAAAGAAGAAAGAAAATATTTAAAAAACACAGAAAGTAACTAATGTTGGTGAGGATGTGAAGAATTTGGAACCCCCATCCATTGCTGGGAGGTATGTAAAACAATGCAGTTGTAGAAAACAGTTTAACCGTTCCTCAAAAAGTTAATCACAGAATTACCATATGACCTAGCAATTTCACTCCTAGGTATACACCCAAAAGAATTGAAAAAAAAAAGGTGTTCAAAAAAAAATGCTGGGCATAAAGGTGCATAGAAACACTGTTCAAAATAACCAAAATGTGGAAAGAACCCAAATGTCAATCAACTGATAAGTGGATAAGCAAACTGTAGTATGTCCATATGATGGAACATTATTCAGCCATAAAAAAACGAAACACTGATGCATGTTACAACATTGATAGCCTCAAAAGTGTGATGCTAAGTGAAATATGCCGGACACAAAAGATCACATATTGAATTTATATGAAATATCCAGAATAGGCAAATGCATGCAGATAGGAATCATATTGCTTCTAATTTGGTGGTTGCCAAAGGCTGGTGGAAGGAGAAAGGAGTGACTGCTTAATGGTGCAATGTTTTTTTTTTTCATATGACGAAAATATTTTGCAATTAGATAGAGATGTTGGTCATATAACATTCTAAAAGTAAAAGTACTAAATGCCACCAAATTGTAAAAATTTTAAGTTACATGAATTTCACATTAAAAATTTAAAAAGAAAGTTCTATCTTACTGGTTTTGCAAAGAACTCTTTTAGACTTTTTTTAAAGGCAGTAGGCAGTTACCACTCAGTTGCTTTTGTGGAAACGTGCATTTCAGCAGTGAGGTTCACAGTTTGCACTCTAACATGAATTGCGTTTAAAGACAGAACATATAGAAAAAAACTCATTGAAGTCTAGATATGCACTTTTAAAAAGCAGTGTTAGACATTTGGCAGCCCTAATATTGAGTTAAAAGGCTTCTTAAGGTCATCTGGGTCAACCTAATCCCTAATTATAAGCCTCATGGAAAATCAATGGATCTAACTGAAATGCTAAGTTTATTTTGTTTAACTTGTCACATGTTATGGTCCAGTAACAATACCCTGTTTGTACTTCTCCAGGCATGCATGTTATTTCATTTCCTGATCACTTTGGATTTGCTAAACTTTTTGATTAGAATGTCCTTCTTCCATTTGGTCACCTAGCAAACTTCTACTCTTCTTTCAAGACCTAAATCAAAGTATTACTTCCTCAAAAAGCCTTAGTTTCTCCTTCCTCTGTTCTACCTAATATCTTGTACATATTTCTATTAATGCACTTAGGACACTAAATTATAATTATATGCTTGCATTTCTATTTTCTCCACTAGGCTGTGAGTTCCTTAAGAATAAAAATTTCACCCATTATGCTTTCTGCCATGTCCTTTTTGCTCAGAAAAGTGCAAGGCCTATAAAAACACATAAAAGTATGCTGAGACCTTTAAGTATACAAAATACAGTATAATGTTGGTTTTCTCGGAGGTATGAGAATAGTGAAAAGACTCTTGGAAATCTGGTGATATCTGAGCATGATTTCAGCTCCACAGAACCCTTTTTGAAAATTTTATCCCCCAAGGAATCCTGTCACAGAGCCGCAATCATCCATCTCCTCCCAAGATATAAAATCTCTGCTGTTATGTTCCCAGTTTCTCCAATTAAGAAAGGTTCCAGATTATTTGTGCTGGCAAAAGTACTTCCTGTAGATGCTCTTAATGTAAAATACAGCATTCTGAGACCATGGGATCTACACTGAACTTTTTTCTACTTGTATCTGCTGCCATGGCTCAATTGTTCTGAAGACTTGGACACTTTTTTTGTGACCTGATTTTCTCTAAAAAAAGACAACTCCCTCATCCCTAGAGCACTTGAAGATCTCTAGAAGTTTTAGCAAGGCAAATGAGTCCGCCAACCTCAGCATTCTGCCAGTTTCCATCCTGTACATGTTTTTAACCCTCAGGGTAGAGTGAGTGCCTGGAGATATTCTTTCATAACATTTGTTTGGCAAGAAAAATAGAAAAAAAAATGATAGCAGCCAAGGGTCACAGTTTCCACATTCTGCAAGAATATCTTAAAGCACATTCTACTTTTATTTTTTCAAAGTAAAGAGCTCATAGTTTTGTGACAACTCCTCACATTATCTTTTTGTTTTGTTTTGTTTTGTTCCTGGGATAGGACTATCACAGCTATAATTCTAATTTGCTTGCATTATTTGCATTTTTGTCTTACTTGAAAATGTTATATTCCCTATGTTTTATTTTCCTATGCATCTTTATTTGTATGTTCATTTGTCAACTTCTAGAGGAGGCACTCTTAACTTGGGGACCACTGACCCTTAATGGCATCCAAACATGGGTTTGTGGAAATATATGAACCACCTCACATTTTGAGCTGTGCAAAATTATATATATTTGTATATGTGTGTATTTTTCTTGGGGAATAAGATGCATAAATCTCACCAGATTATCAACATAGTCCGTGAGCCAAAAATTGAACATATGGTTCTGAAAATGAACCATCACTGTATATAAACCTAGACGAATCTGCTTTAAGACACCTCTTCAACTGTTAAAAACCGAGAACTGAGGGTTGATGGAGGGTGGGAGGGAGGGGAGGGTGGGTGATGGGTATTGAGAAGGGCACCTTTTGGGATGAGCACTGGGTGTTGTATGGAAACCAATTTGTCAATAAATTTCATAAAAAAAAAAAAAAAAAAAGACACCTCTTCAGAGAATGAAATAAGGGTCTCTGGCCCCAAGCAAAGTTTCTTCTCAAGGGGAGCTTTATTTCTTTGGGGAGTTCTCATGAATTTGACTAACATTTTCTGGATTGTAAAACTGATTTTGTGATTGCACTCTCACACCTTGAGATTGAGTGTCCTTATTCAAGCTGCTGGAACTTACAGACTACTAGCTGAGCTGTTAGAAGTCACATAAAAATCACCAGTTGTAACTCCTAAAGGAGAAACAGCAAAGGAACTGTTGCTGGACTTATAAATCTTTTTCAAATATTTGAGGTCCAGTTGTTATTTGTAGGTTGCTGGAGAAAATGTTCCAGCATATTAATATCAGTGAATTTATATGTGTAAACCTGTGTACATTTCTTTATCAATCTGCATTTATTCAGCACTCTAAGATGATTTACACCTTCCCAGTCCCTGAAAACCCTGAGGACAGAGCGTTACACATACTCCAAATTATTTATGCATAAAAATATGAGGTTTGGCCATTGGACTCACTGACATAGCTAAACATTTTTGGCCTCCTCACAAGGTAAAGAGTGGAGATGTGGCGGTTTGTGGACTTACATTCCATAGTCTGCATTGGTCTGTGGGGGGAGTGAAGAGAGGGGAGAAAAAGAGCTCCTTCAATTTCTTAGGTTACTCTCTCAAAATTAAGGTTTCATCCATTGAGGCACAACATCAAAATTGGGATATTTTCAGGTTTTGTCAACTTAGAACTCTCATTTCTGTTCTTAAGTTATTCCCTTCCTCAATACTATTTCCTATGCATATGCTTGGTTTGATGATGGGACCAGGAGGGGAAGTTTTTGCATATGTAGTGCTTGTATTTCACACAAGGTACATTTTGTTTTTTATCTAGAATCATGAAGGCAGGGGCCATGACTTATACTTTATATGCACAATGCTCACCATATAATAGATACTCAATATCTACTGATTGATATCAATTTTCAAGTTGACTAGCATTTCTGACCTTTAGTGACTTAAAATAATATCCCTAACTCCTATAGATGGGGTGGTTGAATTTTCATTTAAAAGTATAAATCTTTGGAGCAGTTCATATTAAGTAAATGTGGTTGTGGACACCCAAACTCAGTCATTCTGTTCTTAGTTTTGGTCAACTTGGTTTGGAACTAGTAAGACTAGACATAACTAGGTAGACTGGACAAGACTAGGAGCTTCTAGGATTTACTGTTATTCACAGAAGCATGGAAGTTCTTTCTAATAAGTACATTAAACACACACACACACACACACACACACACAAATCCAGTTTCCAAAATTGTTCCATATGTTAAGGTCAGTGTTTAGCTCAAGTCAGTTTGGTGGTATGCAAGGAAGGTTTTTAGAAGGGCAAGTCAGATATACTTTCTTTCAACCAGGCCTATTTTTTTAGTTTATTGGTCATCTGTGAAAATGTAAGTTTATTTATTTATTTTTATATGTTTAATTTTGAGAGAGACAGAGACAGAGTGTGAGCAGGGGAGAGGTAGAGGAAGAGGGAGAGAGAATCTAGAGCAGACTCCAGGCTCTGAGCAAGCTGTCAGCACAGAGCCTAACGTGGGGCTTGAACTCACAAACTGCGAGATCACGACCTGAGCTGAAGTCGGACGCATAACAAACTGAGCCATACAGGAGCCCCGAAAATGTTAAGTTTTATAGGAATATGATACTTGTTTTGTTCATTTCGGTGACAGCTTAGTGAGCAGTACCTATATGCCTAACAAAGTGGTAAATTCTCCGAAAATACAAAGGAAAATTTTAAAATGGAATAATCCTTCTCTTCCATGAGTTCATAATCCACCTAAGAATGTGAAATGAACAGACACAAAAAAATTGCATGCTATAGCAACCAGACAAAGAACAGTAAAGTTTGAATTATCTTTCTGGCTCTGCTACTAATTTGATGGATTAGCTTGGACAAGTCACTTTATTTTGGGAAATTATCATTTCCTCATTTAGAAAACTGTGGATTACATAAAATTAGAGATTGAAACTATGATTGTGCTATATTTATAAATTCAGAGGAAACAAGAGACACAGGGTAAGCTATAATAGCCAAGGAAGGAAAGAGTCAGGTAAAAGATGGGTTATAACTCAGCGTTGGGACAAAACAAACAAACAAACAAACACCCTCAGCCTTGAAGGGTGAATGCAACTTTGTGAAGGGGATGATTGGAAAATTTTCCATAAAGAAGTACAGTACATAAGAAGTACAGTAGTAGAAGTACAGAAGTATAGTACATATAAAGACATGGAGTAAACTATAAGTTTGATAGAGATAAGATGTTTTCAATAGTGGAGAATATATTTTGGCAAAGAGGAAGAAATAAGATTGCCAGAATGAGGAGTAGTTCTGGTAGGAGGGAGGTATAAAGTGTTAGAAAAGAGATATGGACCCAATTCAGAAGAAGCAGTCATATATAAAGTGTGTGTGTGTGTGTGTGTGTGTGTGTGTGTGTTTGTATGTGTGTGAATACATATAGTGTATCTATAGTGCTGGCACACAGTGAACTTCATACATGGTTCAGCAATTGTGTGTGTGTGTGTGTGTGTGTGTGCATGTGTGTGTGTGTGCCTGTGTGTGCCTGTGTGTGTGTGTGTGTGTGTGTTAAAAGAAAAAAATGGAGGAGAGGGAGAGGGAGTGGAAGAGAAGTGTGAGAAGTAAATAAAAATTGATCTGATTGGTCTGGCAGTTGTATAGTAGGTAGAAGTGTTCAGAGTGGATTCGAAGACAAATCAGCTAGATGGGTATTTCAGCTATCTGAGCATAGAGTCACAGGGCTACAATCATAGATTTGAGTTGGAAATACTTTTAGATAACAACCATTTTACCTTCACACTTAAGTAACAATCCTTTCTGAATTCTCCCAGTCTTTGACACTCTGCAGTGACAGAATTTACTGTTTTGCAAGGCAGCCCACTTTGTTTATGGGTATTTTGTATCTTCAGATGGATCTTACTGATCCTGAGCCTTAATTTGCCTCCTCATGATTTCTACTCATTACCCTAGTTCTCCCCTTGGGGCTACGCTGAATATATCTATTTTGTCTCCACGTCACATTTTGGCTAAATTTTCTTTTTTTCAAGAAATACACTTCCAGTTTTTTCAATCCTCCCTCCACAACATGATTTCAGAAACTTTGCCATCTGGACTATCTTCCCCTGAAATCATTCTAGACTGGTAAAGATGCTATTTGAATGTGGGTGCCCAGAAGGAAGAGGAAGATGGCAGCGTGGGAGGACGCTGGGCTCACCGCGCATCCTGCTGATCACTTAGATTCCACCTACACCTGCCTAAATAACCCAGAAAACCGCCAGAGGATTAGCAGAACGGAGTCGCTGGAGCCAAGCGCAGACAAGAGGCCCACAGAAGAGGGTAGGAAGGGCGGCGAGGCGGTGCGCGCTCCACGGACTGGCGGGAGGGAGCCGGGGCAGAGGGGCGGCTTGCCGGCCAAGCAGAGCCCCCTGAGTCTGGCTTGCAAAAGCGGAGGGGCGTGACGGACTGTGTTCCGACAGCAAGCGCGACTTAGCGCCTGGGAGGTCATAAGTTAACAGCTCTGCTCGGAAAGTGGGAAGGCTGGAGGACAAAGGGAGGGAGAGCTGCTGAGCCCCCGGACGACAGATCTCAGTTTGGCTGGGAACAAAGGCACTCGCCAGCGCCATCTCCCCCGCCCATCCCCCAACCAAAATCCCAAAGAGAACCAGTTCCTGCCAGGGAACTTGCTGGCTCCGCGCGATCACCCAACTCTGTGCTTCTGCGGAGCCAAACCTCCGGCAGCGGATCTGACTCCCTACCGCTGCCACAGGGCCCCTCCTGAAGTGGATCACCTAAGGAGAAGCGAGCTAAGCCTGCCCCTCCTGCCCCTGTGCACCTTGCCTACCCACCCCAGCTAATACGCCATATCCCCAGCATCACAAGCCTGGCAGTGTGCAAGTAGCCCAGACGGGCCACGCCACCCCAGTGAATCCCACCCCTAGGAGAGGGGAAGAGAAGGCACACACCAGTCTGACTGTGGCCCCAGCGGTGGGCTGGGGGCAGACATCAGGTCTGACTGCGGCTCCGCCCACCAACTCCAGTTATACACCACAGCACAGGAGAAGTGCCCTGCAAGTCCTCAACACTCCAGGGACTATCTAAAATGACCAAGCGGAAGAATTCCCCTCAGAAGAATCTCCAGGAAATAACAAGAGCTAATGAGCTGATCAAAAAGGATTTAAATAATATAACAGAAAGTGAATTTAGAATAATAGTCATAAAATTAATTGCTGGGCTTGAAAACAGTATAGAGGACAGCAGAGAATCTCTTGCTACAGAGATCAAGGGACTAAGGAACAGTCACGAGGAGCTGAAAAACGCTTTAAACGAAATGCATAACAAAATGGAAACCACCACGGCTCAGATTGAAGAGGCAGAGGAGAGAATAGGTGAACTAGAAGATAAAGTTATGGAAAAAGAGGAAGCTGAGAAAAAGATAAAAAAAATCCAGGAGTATGAGGGGAAAATTAGAGAACTAAGTGATACACTAAAAAGAAATAATATACGCATAATTGGTATCCCAGAGGAGGAAGAGAGAGGGAAAGGTGCTGAAGGGGTACTTGAAGAAATCATAGCTGAGAACTTCCCTGAACTGGGGAAGGAAAAAGGCATCGAAATCCAAGAGGCACAGAGAACTGCCTTCAGATGTAACTTGAATCGATCTTCTGCACGACATATCATAGTGAAACTGGCAAAATACAAGGATAAAGAGAAAATTCTGAAAGCACCAAGGGGTAAACGTGCCCTCACATATAAAGGGAGACCTATAAGACTCGTGACTGATCTCTCTTTTGAAACTTGGCAGGCCAGAAAGAATTGGCACGAGATTTTCAGTGTGCTAGACAGAAAAAATATGCAGCCGAGAATCCTTTATCCAGCAAGTCTGTCATTTAGAATAGAAGGAGAGATAAAGGTCTTCCCAAACAAAAAAAAACTAAAGGAATTTGTCCCCACTAAACCAGCCCTACAAGAGATCCTAAGGGGGACCCTGTGAGACAAAGTCCCAGAGACATCACTACAAGCATAAAACATACAGACATCACAATGACTCTAAACCCGTATCTTTCTATAATAACACTGAATGTAAATGGATTAAATGCGCCAACCAAAAGACATAGGGTATCAGAATGGATAAAAAAACAAGACCCATCTATTTCCTGTCTACAAGAGACTCATTTTAGACCTGAGGACACCTTTAGATTGAGAGTGAGGGGATGGAGAACCATTTATCATGCTATTGGAAGCCAAAAGAAAGCTGGAGTAGTTATACTTATATCAGACAAACTAGACTTTAAATTAAAGGCTGTAACAAGAGATGAAGAAGGACATTATATAATAGTTACAGGGTCTATCCACCAGGAAGAGCTAACAATTATAAATGTCTATGCGCTGAATACCGGAGCCCCCAAATATATAAAACAATTACTCATAAACATAAGCAACCTAATTGATAAAAATGTGGTAATTGCAGGGGACTTTAACAGTCCACTTACAGAAATGGATAGATCATCTAGACACACGGTCAATAAAGACACAAGGGCCCTGAATGAGACATTGGATCAGATGGACTTGACAGATATATTTAGAACTCTGCATCCCAAAGCAACAGAATATAATTTCTTCTCCAGTGCACATGGAACATCTCCAAGATAGATCATATACTGGGTCACAAAACAGCCCTTCTTAAGTTTACCAGAATTGAAATTATACCATGCATACTTTCAGACCACAATGCTATGAAGCTTGAAATCAACCACAGGAAAAAGTCTGGAAAACCTCCAAAAGCATGGAGGTTAAAGAACCCCGCTAGTAAAGAATGAATGGGTCAACCAGGCAATTAGAGAAGAAATTAAAAAATATATGGAAACAAACGAAAATGAAAATACAACCATCCAAATGCTTTGGGACGCAGCGAAGGCAGTCCTGAGAGGAAAATACATTGCAATCCAGGCCTATCTCAAGAAACAAGAAAAATCCCAAATACAAAATCTAACAGCACACATAAAGGAAATAGAAGGAGAACAGCAAAGGCAGCCTAAACCCAGCAGAAGAAGAGAAATAATAAAGATCAGAGCAGAAATAAACAATATAGAATCTAAAAAAACTGTAGAGCAGATCAACGAAACCAAGAGTTGGTTTTTTTAAAAAACTAACAAAATTGACAAACCTCTAGCCAGGCTTCTCAAAAAGAAAAGGGAGATGACCCAAATAGATAAAATCATGAATGAAAATGGAATGATTACAACCAATCCCTCAGAGATACAAACAATTATCAGGGAATACTATGAAAAATTATATGCCAACAAATTGGACAACCTGGAAGAAATGGACAAATTCCTGAACACCCACACGCTTCCAAAACTCAATCAGGAGGAAATAGAAAGCTTGAACAGACCCATAACCAGCGAAGAAATGGAATCGGTAATCAAAAATCTCCCAACAAATAAGAGTCCAGGACCAGATGGCTTCCCAGGGGAGTTCTACCAGACGTTTAAAGCAGAGATAATACCTATCCTTCTCAAGCTATTCCAAGAAATAGAAAGGGAAGGAAAACTTCCAGACTCATTCTATGAAGCCAGTATTACTTTGATTCCTAAACCAGACAGAGACCCAGTAAAAAAAGAGAACTACAGGCCAATATCCCTGATGAATATGGATGCAAAAATTCTCAATAAGATACTAGCAAATCGAATTCAACAGCATATAAAAAGAATTATTCACCATGATCAAGTGGGATTCATTCCTGGGATGCAGGGCTGGTTCAACATTCGCAAATCAATCAACGTGATACATCACATTAACAAAAAAAAAGAGAAGAACCATACGATCCTGTCAATCGATGCAGAAAAGGCCTTTGACAAAATCCAGCACCCTTTCTTAATAAAAACCCTTGAGAAAGTCGGGATAGAAGGAACATACTTAAAGATCATAAAAGCCATTTATGAAAAGCCCACAGCTAATATCATCCTCAACGGGGAAAAACTGAGAGCTTTTTCCCTGAGATCAGGAACACGACATGGATGCCCACTCTCACCGCTGTTGTTTAACATACTGGAAGTGTGCTGGAAGTTCTAGCATCAGCAATCAGACAACAAAAGGAAATCAAAGGCATCAAAATTGGCAAAGATGAAGTCAAGCTTTCGCTTTTTGCAGATGACATGATATTATACATGGAAAATCCGATAGACTCCACCAAAAGTCTGCTAGAACTGATACAGGAATTCAGCAAAGTTGCAGGATACAAAATCAATGTACAGAAATCAGTTGCATTCTTATACACTAACAATGAAGCAACAGAAAGACAAATAAAGAAACTGATCCCATTCACAATTGCACCAAGAAGCATAAAATACCTAGGAATAAATCTAACCAAAGATGTAAAGGATCTGTATGCTGAAAACTATAGAAAGCTTATGAAGGTAATTGAAGAAGATTTAAAGAAATGGAAAGACATTCCCTGCTCATGGATTGGAAGAATAAATATTGTCAAAATGTCAATACTACCCAAAGCTATCTACACATTCAATGCAATCTCAATCAAAATTGCCCCAGCATTCTTCTCGAAACTAGAACAAGCAATCCTAAAATTCATATGGAACCACAAAAGGCCCCGAATAGCCAAAGGAATTTTGAAGAAGAAGACCAAAGCAGGAGGCATCACAATCCCAGACTTTAGCTTCTACTACAAAGCTGTCATCATCAAGACAGCATGGTATTGGCACCAAAACAGACACATAGACCACTGGAATAGAATAGAAACCCCAGAACTAGACCCACAGACGTATGGCCAACTCATCTTTTACAAAGCAGGAAAGAACATCCAATGGAAAAAAGACAGTCTCTTTAACAAATGGTGCTGGGAGAACTGGACAGCAACATGCAGAAGGTTTAAACTAGACCACTTTCTCACACCATTCACAAAAATAAACTCAAAAGGGATAAAGGACCTGAATGTGAGACAGGAAACCATCAAAACCTTAGAGGAGAAAGCAGGAAAAGACCTCTCTGACCTCAGCCGTAGCAATCTCTTCCTCGACACATCCCCAAAGGCAAGGGAATTAAAAGCAAAAGTGAATTACTGGGACCTTATGAAGATAAAAAGCTTCTGCACAGCAAAGGAAACAACCAACAAAACTAAAAGGCAACCAACGGAATGGGAAAAGATATTTGCAAATGACCTATCGGACAAAGGGCTAGTATCCAAAATCTATAAAGAGCTCACCATACTCCACACCCGAAAAACAAATAACCCAGTGAAGAAATGGGCAGAAAACATGAATAGACACTTCTCTAAAGAAGACAACCGGATGGCCAACAGGCACGTGAAAAGATGTTCAGCGTCGCTCCTTATCAGGGAAATACAAATCAAAACCACACTCAGGTATCACCTCACGCCAGTCAGAGTGGCCAAAATGAACAAATCAGGAGACTATAGATGCTGGAGAGGATGTGGAGAAATGGGAACCCTCTTGCACTGTTGGTGGGAATGCAAACTGGTGCAGCCGCTCTGGAAAGCAGTGTGGAGGTTCCTCAGAAAATTAAAAATAGACCTACCCTATGACCCAGCAATAGCACTGCTAGGAATTTATCCAAGGGATACAGGAGTACTGATGCATAGGGGCACTTGTACCCCAATGTTCATAGCAGCACTCTCAACAATAGCCAAATTATGGAAAGAGCCTAAATGTCCATCAACTGATGAATGGATAAAGAAATTGTGGTTTATATACACAATGGAGTACTACGTGGCAATGAGAAAAAATGAAATATGGCCTTTTGTAGCAACGTGGATGGAACTGGAGAGTGTGATGCTAAGTGAAATAAGCCATACAGAGAAAGACAGATACCATATGGTTTCACTCTTATGTGGATCCTGAGAAACTGAACAGGAACCCATGGGGGAGGGGAAGGAAAAAAAAAAAGAGGTTAGAGTGGGAGAGAGCCAAAGCATAAGAGACTGTTAAAAACTGAGAACAAACTGAGGGTTGATGGGGGGGTGGGAGGGAAGAGAGGGTGGGTGATGGGTATTGAGGAGGGCACCTTTTGGGATGAGCACTGGGTGTTGTATGGAAACCAATTTGACAATAAATTTCATATATATAAAAAAAATGATGAATGTGGGTGCCCAGAAATGCACATAGCCTACCAGATGTGGTCTGACTAGTGCTGAATTCTTCCTTTGAACTGGACATTCTATTTGTATAGTGCTCTATTCTAATACTGCATTTGCTTTCTAAGTAGCTACATCACATTATTGAGTCATTTCAACTTGTGATAGCCTAAAAGCCACAACTATACAATGGTTTGTTGACCTAGTGAACTTCCTCTTTACTATTTTGGCCTTTCAATCCTGTTAAGATCTTTCTGTGTGGAAAATCCAAGGGAATTAGCAGGTGGAAAAAACTACTTCTTTCTAAAAAATGTCTAGGGTTGTTATTGTTTTGGGGGAGGAGTGTTGGGATACAGTCACAACTCACTAATTCAAGAGTAGTTGGAAGATCTATTTACTGAATTAGTGAAAAGTCTGAACTACTTTTTAATTTGAAAAATAATGGCATTTGAAAGAAAACAGTAATCAAAATAAAAAGTATGATGATATTTTCCAGGAAAGGATGTGTACAGTTAGCTCTAATGGACATGACTTGACCGTAATTAACAGCCCCCTTCCTTACATACATTTCTTGGTTAAAATCTTTTATTTATTTATTTATGTTTGTTTGTTTATTCTTTTTTTAAAATATGAAATTTATTGTCAGATTGGTTTCCATACAACACCCAGTGCTCATCCGAACAGGTGCCCTCTTCAATGCCCATTACCCACTTTCCCCTCCCTCCCACCCCCCATCAACCCTCAGTTTATTCTCAGTTTTTAAGAGTCTCTTATGGTTTGCTTCGCTCCCTCTCTAACTTTTTTTTCCCCTTCCCCTCCCCCATGGTCTTCTGTTAAGTTTCTCAGGATCCACATAAGAGTGAAACCATATGGTATCTGCCTTTCTCTGTATGACTTATTTCACTTCGCATAACACTCTCCAATTCTATCCGCGTTGCTACAAAAGGCCATATTTTATTCTTTCTCCTTGCCAAGTAGTATTCCATTGTATATATAAACCACAACTTCTTTATCTAGAAGTTGGTTAAAATCTTTTAAAACAGTCCCAGTAATTCTCAGTGTTCAGTATTAATTTGCTGAGTCATTTTTTTCCCTATACAGCAGAGAAGAAAATACAAGTAACAGTTAAAATTTTTATGGTACCTACTCTACGCAGAGTTCTCTTCTAAGCACTTTATATGTTCATTTAAACTTCTCAACAATGCTTTAAAGTGGACACCATTGTCATCATCACCACCTCATCTCTATTTTATAGCTGAGGAAACTGAGATAATGAAAATTTAAATAACTTCTCCCAAGTGAAATAGCCAGTAAATTCAAATATGGAATTTGAATATGGGTAGTCTGTCTGCAGAGTTGACACTCATAGTGCTTCTCATATCCAAACACTCATTTCAATCATAATAATAAAATCAAAATAATATCTTACCGTACCTAAAAAATATCCTCAACTTGCTTGGGCTAAGAAGACCAAATTTAAGAGTAAGTTAGGCTTCCATGGTTCAAACTAATATGTCTTCTGTCTTGCAAGTGGTGGGTGGTTATGGTAGAGGAAAGTTCACAATTGATTCTGGTCCTTCTGTGTATGTAGTATATTTGATTAAACATTTTAGGATTTCAAGAAATATGACATAAAGCTGTTTGAAAATATTTAAAGTTATATGAATTAGAAAGGCATTGGCTGCCCTCCATCTGAAAAGGTAGATGGATGGATAAATATATTAAGAATCCAGTCTATGAATTCCTGAGAGCATGATAGGGATAGTGGAAAGAGAGATCAATCAGGAATCTTGGATTCTAGTTTTGGCTGTCACTCGTTCTCTGACTTTCAATAAGGCACGTAACCTTTCTAAGTCTCAGTTTCCTGATCTTTAAAATAAGAGGATTATATGATCTCTTATATCCAACTCTAATGTTCCATGTTTTAAGAGATTATAGGAAACCATTGGTACAGAAGTAGAGAAAGAGTTTAAAATGCTGCTATGAATAGAGAAAGTCTAGCGTTGGCTTTGCCATTTTTAAAAATTAATTCAATTTTTAATGTTTATTTTTGAGAGAGAGAGGGAGGGATGGTGGGGGAGGGTCAGAGAGAGAGGGAGAGACAGAATCCAAAGCAGGCTCCAGGTGGTGAGCTGTCCACACAGAGCCCGACGCGGTGCTTGAACTCACAAACTGTGAGATCATGACCTGAGCCAAAATCAGCTGCTTAACCAACTGAGTCGCCCAGCACCGCATTTTTAATGATTTTTTTTAAAGTTCATTCATTTATTTTGAGGTGGGGGGGGGGTAAGGGAGAGAGGGAGAGTCCCAAGCAGACTCTGACAGTGCAGAGCCTGATGCAGGGCTCGATCTAATGAACAATGAGATCATAACCTGAGCCCAAATCAAGAATTGGATACCTAACTGAGTGAGCCATCCCGATGCCCCTTGGCTTTGCCATTTTTAATCATTCTGGGCTGTACATGAAATTGAAAAGAAAAGAGGGAGATTGATGACCTCATCCTCCACAATATGGCACAAAACATTAAAGGAAAGGAAAGGGAAGGGTAAAGAAGAGAAGGAAATGAAAGGAAAAGAAAAAAGGAAAGGAAAAGAAAGGGAAGGGAAGGGAAGGAAAGGGAAAAAATAAATCTTTCATCCTTATAAAGCTAATTTCATGTGAATTGGCATCACTGTAAAATAAATTAGATGAGTAGTTTACAGTATATCCCCCATAATAATCTGGCTTGTCTTGAAATGTTGAGCTTTTTAAACAAATTTTACTGCCTACTCTACGGCTTTGTGCTTTCATCATGCTTTAGGAAAAATGCTGACAACTTGTTTTCTGTTTCCACTGGCAGCATTACTGTTTTTAAATTGAAATGATAAATGGTCGGGTATGGTGCAATGGCTGAACTCTGAATTCTATACTTATACTTCTCTTATATTTCTCTTTATATGCACATATTTTTATTTCCAGGTAGATTTCAACTGTGTTAGATAAAATGGTCATCATGTGATAATTGTAATCAGTGAAAAATTATATGGAGTTTGATCTTAAGACTTGAAAATAATATGTCCTGATTTAAGCTTTTCTTCATTATATGGGCATACTTTTGAGAAGACAAGGGAACTCTGAGGAGAAAATTACTCTTAGATTTTTGTACTTGGGGAAACTCAGGTGTGCAAAATACTATCCTAATTTTTTATCCTTGCCTTATAAAACATTTGAGAACAGTTGTTTGGATTTTCTCTATACACATTGCCAAAGATAGTGCTAGAGACCTGGAAAGACACACTTTGATCTGAAGATAGTTTTGCTTCCATGTGCTTATGCAATTGAACCTTACCTGATAATCAAAAACCAACTCTCCAAACCTGAGCTGAGTCCTTTGACGCCTTATTTGAGTCTTAGGGAGCAAAGTTTAAACCTTTATATCTTTTTTTTTAATTTTTTAACGTTTATTTATTTTTGAGACAGAGAGAGACAGAGCATGAATGGGGGAGGGGCAGAAAGAGAGGGAGACACAGAACCGGAAGCAGGCTCCAGGCTCTGAGCCATCAGGCCGCAGCCCGACGCGGGGCTCGAACTCACCGACAGCGAGATCGTGACCTGAGCTGAAGTCGGACGCCTAACCGACTGAGCCACCCAGGCGCCCCTAAACCTTTATATCTTTATCTGTCAAGTGAACTGATAGAAGTTCCAAACATTATACTCAATGTGGAGGATGGAGCATTCACAAAAGGCTGTCATTTGTGTTAAGTAATGTGTATGTTAACAAAATTATTCATAGGTGAAACTTACTGATGTTTCATTATTTGCTTGGTGTTCACCTAACTCCCTCTCCTATCTTCAGCATATTCCCAACACTCCTTCTGTACCCAGTGCCTTCATGAATTCCAGAATCCTTCCTTCTTTCTGTCTTTACTTCCACCTTTATCAAAACCTACCCATAAATTGCCTAACTGTATGCTTCTGTATTCCATGTCACTTGACCAAGTCACTTAGTTTCTGGGCCTTAGTTTTCCCATAAGTGAAATAAAGGGATTGAAAGAGATGATCTTGAAGGCCCCATCTAGTTCTAAAATTACAATACCTGCATTAATGTGGTGTCTAATAAATGTGCTTTACTTCCTGTTAGAGGAGTTTGGTGGAATCATAAGGGCCAGATAGTAGCCACTCCCTGGGAACACGATGTCCCTGGGAACATCATGACTTCACTTAGTTAAAATTATTTTAGAACACTAATTAAAGGTATTTCAGAGACTTCCTCATTAATTTTGTTTTCCTTCCAATCACACTCCATAAATGGCTACCTATTTTCTTTATGCCTATAGTCAACTCTCTCTGTTGCTTTCCTGGTAGCAAATATGATTTCATAAAAAAAAGAAGAGATTTAAATGCATTCTTTCGGATTTAACTCCTTACTCACTTGGTTGACCTTAGATCTTAGGAAGTAAACAATATGTCTGTGGAGTTTATTCAGCACATTATCCTTTACTGTTGGTATCATCCTAGCCATACTTTCCTGGATCATTCATTATGGTCAAGTATTCCAAAATATTGTCTCACTCTAAAAGCAATCACTTCTCACAAATGCTACGCATGGCTAAGATGTCTTATTAAAGTAAATTTTAAAAATCTCCTCTTGAAACACAATTTATCTAGTAATATTATCAACAAACTTTCTAATCAGCTTTTGGGCATTTTAAATTTCTATGTCAAAAAACCAGCTTGATTTTACTCAGGTTAAGGAAAAAGACATGGTAGAGTTTTTGTTTTGGCTTCTCTTTCTTTTAAAACAAAGAACAAAATGACAAATCCAAAGTTGAGACATCTGGCTGTTTCCCATGATGTGGCTTAAACATCTGCATTTTTCACTTCTGATCCAGATGTTTTGGTCTTATGTAAACCTAGCTAAAGTTAAGGAGAATATCAAGCAATTATCTGGGGACTTTGATTAACATGGACAGCAAATCTGAATAATCCATGTTCTGAGAGTCCTGTTTTTTGTCTAGCTCAACACATTACTAATGGGGTCAAAGCTACAGTAGATTGTTCCTTATATGGGCCAGTTAGCTCTGATCTGTTCCATGACCACAGAATGTACCTCTAGCCTCAGCCAACTGTCTGGAAAATGAGTGTCCTTGGTCCCACAGGCACTCACGCAAAGCACTGAAGAGCCAACCAGTCTCTATCACTTGGAAAGTAAAATAAAAATGCATTGCTCATGGATGGTGGGTCAGAAGTGTCATTTTTGTATTAAAGTAATAATATACTTATTAATACAATAATTCTTATATAATGCTTATTTTGTGTCAGACATTCTTCTAAGTACTTTACATACATTAAATTACAATGTTTACAACAACCCTATGTATATTATTGTTATACCCATTTTACAGGTGAGAAAATAGAGACATAGAAGGTTAAGTAATTTGCCCGAGATGAAAATGAATGGCATTCTCATTCTTTCTACTTATTTCCACATGTCTCCTTTGTCAAGAAGGCTTGGAGTACTCACAATGTTTGACTGTCTAGAAAATATGCCAAGGAGGACAGAAACTTGGATATTTGTATATCCTGAATTCATTGGTGGGACTGCTACTGTGGCACATCCTGGGCTCAGCAAAAGGGGTTAATCTAATCCCTATTATTCTACCCAATATGAAAATTATAGGCATAAAAGTGCCCTTTTGCAAAAAAGAGAGGCAATGTTTTTTTGTTGGCAGTAAGTCCGTATATAAAGTACATATTTACAAAAAAAAAAAAAAAAGGACTATGTGGTTAGGAGAAATGATCTCCATTGGGTGGTTTCACAGAACTAAATTGTCTGGATGCTCTGAGGTAGAATGATTTGTTTGACTACAAAATGCTTAAGAAACTTTGATCTCCAACCACAAATTGATTTAGAATCCTAAAATCTCAGACCTAGACAGGACATAAAAAGATAATCTAATCCATTTTTCTTTTTAAAAAATTGAAAGTAATAAACAAAACTTGCTGAAAGAAGCAAATGAAAAAACATCCCTCATATTTTTAAGGAATCCAGGAACTGAAACTTCACAGATGCTCCCAAATTCATTTGTCCATTTAATTGAGACATGTGAAGTGAGCAACTTACTCTGTGACCAGTACTGTCTTGAGTAATTGGACTATAGCAAAAAATAATATGTGACCACTGATCTTCAGAAACTGTGTATGCTGGTGTTTTCCACTTCTGAAGATAAACATTCTCCTTCCTATAAATTTACTGCTTATTTTTTTGTTTGTTTCATCTTTTGGCATTGTGGAAAAGAATTGCTCAGCATGTTACTAATTGAAACTATGTTCATTTGTTCATTAAATTCCATTTTCTTTTCCTCCTGGGAAAACAACTAGACTACCCTCCCTCACCCTTTAATGTGAGTGGTTTTTATAGGCCATTTTGTGCCAACCTTTATGCCTTCTCTTTTTACCAATCTACTGGTTGAATGGAGAGAACTTCTTTGACCTAGAGGAGATCAGAGAAACAAAAAAGAAAGAACCTATCTCTGAATGACTATGGAACACAGCCTCTCCCCATGAACTCATGCAATCCTCATTAGACTGGGATGTGAGCAAGCAGTGAATTTTATTGTGATAAGCTATAGATTTGGGTTGTCATCCTTTAAGGACAGTTATGTACTCTTATTAGTACAAGGTCCCTTATAAAATTTCCTTACCTGATGGTAATCATTCCACCTTCAATTTTGGTAAAAAAAATGGTTCCTTGGGCTCAAGTCTTACATGGTTGTTAATTCTTTATTGTTCTTCACAGGACCACTCTGTGCACCTCCTCTGACCACTGCAACACACTTCAACATATCCTTTTTTGCTATTTGTAAATCTTTTCCAGTTTCTCTGCTTTAAAACTAGTGACAAACACCCTCAATCCTTGTCTTTTGGAGTTCCCTTTGATTGAATAATTTTAATTCCTTTATTTTCAGATCATAATTCTTTACTCCAAAGTGAAGTGAGGGATTTAAATAGAATCAGTAAGTAGATGAGACCTACAGGACCAAATTCATAAATTCTTTCTTTGAAAATTTGAGATTATGCTTAGTGGAGTGAATGTAATTGTTCATTTCTAAAGCAGATTTGCAGAAGTACTTTGTCTTTCCTGACCACTATTCTCATTCAAACACTTCATAAGTTGCTCCAGTAGCAAATACATCTATAATTGTGTTGTCTCTATTCTTGTCCTTACAGTGTCAAGATGCTCAATTAAGAAAGTAAATTAAATACTCTAAGAGAATTCCTTTGGTGCAACTAACTTTCTTGATCTTTGAAATTTTTAATGACTTTTTAAAAAAAATTTTTCACTTTTCACTTCACCACATTCTGCCTATTCTTCTTCCTTAGATTTGCCTTTTCTGTATACAGGTCACCATTCTCCATCTCTTATCACCTCTCACATGTGGACTATGACAACAACATCTCAATTAGTCTCCCTGTCACCATTCTTTCCCCCTCTTTAATTCTTCCTGCATCTGCTATTGCATGAATGTTCCAACACCTCTCCTAGCCTTATTTATTATTATGCCCTCACACATATTTCTGCTCTTGCTAGTCAAATATGCTTGTTATCAGCTTAATGGGACTTGCTTATTTTCTCCTCAATCTTCACACGTGTTATTCTCTGCACTTGGGAAATTGCCTTTCTTCACCACTGTTCTTTGTATTCCAAACTCATCTCTTGCTCAATTTGGAACTGAATCATGCCACCTCACTTATCTACTGTGGATGTAAAATATTCTCTTACACTGGAATATGTTTTGCAAATACTCTTTTCTTTGTGCATATGATGTATAAACCATTTGAAAATGGGGATTTAAATTAAGAAATATTTGTATTATATTTTATGTAATGGGCAGAAAACAGTGGGCACTCAATATTCGTGATTGACTTTAGTATTATCTGTAGAAAATGTGCTTGATCAAACAGCAGTGAACATTTGAGAAAATAAGTTTAGATGGGTGCAGGTGATTTTACAAGTTCTGATTTCATGGTAAGAAAACAGAATGATAAATAACCTTCTTAAATTCCTTATGGCTGATTTCAGTTCTAAAAGGTTAAGTTTTATATGAAAAAGTTTGAAGCTAATGATTACTGTTTATTAAACATCCCCATACATTCATCAAAAACCTGTAATATTTAACAGTGTGACCTCCTATAAGATATCTTAGAACAAAAATGTATGAGTAATAGAGAAATTTGAGCCAGATAATTTTCAACATGAAATTCTCTCCCAGAAAAGAGAAACAACTATTGCAAGTGTTCAAACTTAACTGGTCACTATGGAACTATGTTCTGTGTTAACTTCATTCTGGTTTTATCAGTTCACTATCTCACCTTGGGAAATGAATACAAGGAGCATTAAAGATTTATATGTACAATTTTCAGGCTATTTCCCATGGTAATTATTTAATTTTCTAGAAAACACTTGGTGAAAACCAACCAATTTATTTAAAAATAAAATGCCAAAGGGCAGTAAAATGCTTGAAACTAGTGGTTCTAGCATTAGAAGAAGCCCTTCAATCACCAAGTGGGTCAGATAGTCTCCTCTTTTTTGCCAGAATTTGCTTCTTTCACACACCTGCCATTTTTCAACTTGTTACAGACATAATCCATAGGATATTAATCATTTTCATGTCCTCTTGAAACTCCTCTATAAACTTTTCTTTCATAACTGAACCATTTATCCACCCATTGCAATTTGTTTCCTACTTGTAAGACCCACAATGTTAGCTACCGATACTAACACAAAATATCAACTTTTCACATGATACTATCTTGGGCTCAAGCCTTACCCAAAGCCCACAAGTGTCTGTATGCATTTTTTTTTAACTGATTGAAGGCAGTGATTGAAGGCAGAATAGATTTAAGTGATTGAAGGCAGAATAGATTTGGATTTAATTTAATTAAGGCTTAGAGGGAGGTGAGGAGAGATACCTTCATACCTCCTTTCAGGAACCATCCAGCTACCTTTCAGAATCTCCAGAGTTAGATTGGAGCCAATAGATTACCAAACCTCCCAGATTTTGTATTTTGCCAAATTAAAACATGTAGATATTCACAATCTCCTGAGCATTGTTTATTCTTAATGTAGCTTTCACTTCCTGTATATCTATTGCTTTTATGCATTTCTTATTTGCCTCATAATTTCTGACATTTCCAGAATTTTTTTACTTCAAATTTTTTTTAACGTTTTTATTTATTTTTGGGACGGAGACAGAGCATGAACGGGGTAGGGGCACAGAGAGAGGGAGATACAGAATCGGAAACAGGCTCCAGGCTCCGAGCCATCAGCCCAGAGCCTGACGCGGGGCTCGAACTCACAGACCGCGAGATCGTGACCTGGCTGAAGTCGGACGCTCAACCGCCTGCGCCACCCAGGCGCCCCTACTTCAAAATAACCTCAATTTTTAAAAGTGTATATACTGCTGATAGATGAGCTAAATAAATTTGCTATGAACATATGGGAACTAATTACACTAGTATTTTTCTAAATTTTCAAATCCATTTCAGTGAATAAGTGAGAAGACATTTTTCCTACTGTGTAAGCACCTGGAGGAATATATTATGTTCTAGATTAAATGTTTATTATACCCTACGGGTTATATCTTTTAAAAATCTCAGATGAAAATCAAATTTTGAATTGCCATCTAGAAATAAATTTTTATAGATAGTGTACACATTGGTTCCTGAAAATGGTAGAAAAGGTTTCTTGTCAAGTTCCCCAGCACAAGTGTGAATGCTCTGTTTTTGAGTACTTACTAGTAGTGAAAGGACACATTGTGGCCAGCCAACTCAAATTGCTACCCACGTTTAATCATTGTAAATAAGGGAAGCAGAGAGACCCATGTTATATTTTCAGAACTGGCATGCTCAATACAGAACTATTAGTTTAAAAATACCACTGAACATTCTATTTGAATTAATCTAGGCTTCTGTGAAAAACAAAATAATAAAAAGTACAATTGGTCACTTAAAAATATGCTACTCATTCCATGCAGGTTATTAACTTAGTGATTGCACATATCATTAAAGAACAATGAGAGTAAATACAACTCTATAACACTTGGAAAACAGTTCAGAATTGATAAATTTCCATTTTGAAATATCTATTTTTTTTACAGAAGCAAAATCACCTTTCTTAGTGGAAACAATACATCTATGAAACATGTATATATGTTGAACAGGACTTTTCAAAGGAGCAACTAATTGTCCCAATATGAAATGAACATGTATCACTGCTAAGCTTTTACATATTGTTGGTGCATAATGCATTTTCTGAGAAGCTGGGTATAGAAAAGCAATGGAGAAACAAGTACTTTAAACAAAACCCACGGATCACAGAGAATCAATAATGTAAAGAAGTTGAAAGAAAAAAATAAAAACATATTATCTAATATTCTCTTAAACATTTGAGTTTCACATTTACAAGAGCTGGGAAAATTCTTAATTTTTACACACTGTGTACATCTGTCCTTATTATATTTGTCCAAAAACATGATTTATGAACCATTTTCAAAATTCCAGAAACAGCCTTGATTAAAAATTGGCCCCCAAAGGCATCTTAGTTGAAAACACACCAAAATTGATTAATTGGAAAGAAAACAAAATAGTAATCCACAATAAATACTAGATACTAGATAGGGGCACATTCCTTACAGCAAATTTATAATATTTTAGATCATTCATAGGTATTTTCTGGTGTGGTATAGTCACAGTCATAATGGGAGGGTGGAGAAGTTTAGTCTATAAAATATACTCTTTGAAGCACCAGGAATAGAGATACTTCTGCAGGAACCTTGCACACATGGCCAAGCAGACATTGTATATATACAGCATAGTCTCTTTCACAACTACATTTCAGATGAGAATAACCGCAATTGCTGCTTTACCACTAGTAAACTTGAATCATTTAGCACTTCATCTGTGAATATTGTTGTTTTACTTCTTTTCTACTACTGACACTTGCAGTCAATATTTATTTAAATTCAAACTCCAATGATGCTGTAAAAAAGTAGGAAGATGCTCACATCTTCATATCAAGCAGGTCAAGAGATCATTTGGAAAAATATCCAAATGTGAATTGTTAGGAAACAAAAAATTTGCATCTTAAAATGTGTTTTCAAGTTTGTAAAACTTTTGAAATAGGCTAGAAAGCCATAAGAGTTGTTCAAAATCATCTTCAAAGAACTAGTAGCCTGTCTACTCATTTGCTTCAGAATGCATATTGTTTGCCTTCCTACCACATCTTGCCTACAGAAGATGTGCTTGCCTATACAACAATAAGCTGTCATATTAGCTGCTGATTTTGTCTACATAAGTTGTCCATTATGTTGAAGAACTTCCAAAAATTTCGGTGACATTTTTTCTTAACCGATCTTCCTCTACATACAATCTTCTAACTGGGGTGCTTCAACACATCTTTCTTGATAATTCCTGATTTTTCAGTTATTCTGTAGAAGTTCTCTTTTCCCCCTTATACTTAGTTCAGAATTTTCAAATTCAATCAAAGTTCTTAAATTTTCCTTATTTGAAATGCCATGTTAATCTGAAATATACATAAATAGGGGGAGGTTTCTCATCTACTAAGTTTACAGTCCAAATAGTATCATAAAACCTACTCTAAAACAACAGGATTTTTACATTTTTATTTTCAGGAAGAAATAAAAACTACACATTGAAACAAGGTACTATACTACAAAAGCAGGTCCTTCTTTACACCCACTATCCTGCAAACGTAAACACAAATTTTAAGTACAAAAGGGATTCTGTGCCTTTCACTCTGAACACTTTTTCAGCACCTCAGTGTTATTAGGTGTACTTTATGCTTGGCTTAGCAGAAATTCTGTTCTATGTATGTTCTGTTCTGTTCTATGTATGTTCACATAGCTCTTTAGAGGACTTCAGAGTTTTCACTACCAAATATCACTGGTGAAGCTAAGCTCTTTGGATGATAAAGGTAGCAGGGAATTGTTCCTATGAAATTCCTGGGTATCTTTCAGGGCATTATTAAGGGGTAGCTGTCCATTGAGAAGTGTCAGAGGCAGGTTGCAATAAGTGTGGTGGTTGCCTAAGGAAGGTACTGGCAAGGTGGTTGTTGGCATCTCATGTTTATAACCTCTGCAACAGTGTCTCACTTGCATTGAATCTGAATGGTGGAAATCAGGGAGAGCAGCTTGAGATGACACCAGAGAGGTCGAGGTACTGGTCATAGCAATAGAGGGTATAGGCTGGAGTTCTCCAAAAAGTCCTTGTTCTGCAGAGTCCAGAACATGACACCGAGAAAGCATTTCTTTTTTCTTGACGGGCATTTCATATACTAATTGTTTCCAAAACTTAGAATTTAATTTGCTGCTTTTTGGTCCCTTCCACTTGATTAAGGACAGAAGTTTGATGCTGTGCTTTAGTGATTCTACTTCCTGGCAATCCACCTTTCCTCTTAATTCTGTACACTCAATCAAAATCACTTTGATTTCTCCACTGACTAGTATGTTATGGAGTCTGCTTTCCAATTCGAAAATACTCCATCCTCGTCTGAGAATATAGTCTGGAGTTAGCACGATAATAAGTCTTCTGCTTTGCTCAACAAATCTTGTGAGATCTTCAATGTATGCTACAAATCACAGAAAGAGAGAAAGAGTAAAATAAAGACATTTCCAGTCTTTAATGCATTAGGTTTGCACTCTAATATAGCAAAAAGCCAGTCTTTCACTAAGGTATATCACATTTTCTTGCATTGCACATTCAGAAAGTCCATTTCCTTAAAAATAACAATAAAAAACTCTGCTTATACTACTTATTTTATTTCTCCTCATTATTACTTACAGTGTTCTGTCGATGAATACAAATGCTGACTTCTTCAGAGCTCAGCTGTATTTAAGTTATTTTTATTTATTTAATCATTTAATTCAAGGCAGGCTTCCAGGTTAGTGCTTGAGGTGAACATCAGATTGACAAAAAGAGAAATGGAGCTGTTTAATGAATGAAGGGCCACTGTTTTGTGGGTTGGCTTTGGTTTTTCCCCTAGTTTTAAACTACTAAACAATTGGGGGTTTATGTGTATGAGCTACTTCAAAGATAATTGTGATAGAAATAATTGAAAATCTCTTCTAGAATCATAGCTTGTTTCTCAGAATAACTTTTGTTATCTGCAACCTTAGGTTCCAAATTTGGCCCTTCAAACTAAGAGACAGGGAAGTGGTGTGTGTGTGTGTGTGTGTGTGTGTGTGTGTGCATGCCCATGAGTTTAATTTGAACCAGCTGCTCTTTGTTCTGGGGAAGAGTAAGGGGTGAAGTCAGAGATGGGGGTACTGAATGAACAGTAAAGGAGGAATCTGTCAGTTGAGAGGTCTTTGCCCTACTTTGTGGAACAATTCTGAGAGTGAGGTGAATATGTTATATAGTCTTTTCATGGTAGAAAAACACCCAACTAATGCTAGATTGATTTATCCTGTGGAATAATCCTTTTGTAATCATGCTTCCTAAAGTCTTATCTGCCAAAAGTGGAAACACACACATGTTAACAAACGGTGACTTGGACACAGGTGCGGCAACAGAGAGCTGTCTTTACTAAGCAGAGCACAAGGCTTTGTCTAATGTACAGTGCCCTCTAGCAGAAGCAGTGCTTACAGAAGCATAGCAACACTTGTCACTGCAAATCTGCCGAAGGTTACAGACTGCATTCAAAGAGTCACGTCCAGTACATAGTGTGGGGCCACCAAACAGCTCAGTACAAGTCATTTGAAAAGAGAAACTTATTTTACAAATGCATATTTTACAGATATCTCTCTTTTCCAGTGTTTTATTTCCACCACTAGGCAGCAAAAACACTTTTGCAAGTGAAAATGAGTAAACTTTCTACACAGCCTATAGAGAAACAAAAAACTTTTTAAGACATACACATTGAAATTGCCCATTTAACAATTTGTTGTTACTATTGTTTTGGTTTTTACTTAATACATTTCATGACTTTCTCATGCAGTAGTACAATGACTGTTTATAAGGCAACTTCTAGGTGTAGAGGGAACCTGTTAAGAATTTTAAGAGATCATGTATTCAGGGAAAAATCAGCATTGAAATTTGTAAAAAAATAAAGGCCAATAAAATAAATAAACACAAAACAAAACAAAACAAAATAAAAACACCACACAAGCAGCAATGGGGAAGTTATCACTTTGTAATTATGACTTAGAGAACTGGTGAAACAGAATGAAAGGAAAGGTAGAAAGTTTCAATACAGTGGAAAAATATTATCCCAATGTATCAACAGCTCTGACTCTTCATTTTCTTCCTTTCTTCCTGCTCCCAAAAAGAAAGAAGTTATGTGGGAACCTTCATCATTAGAAGTTGGATCTGTAAGATACAGTAAAATAAACTATCATGCATCTTTCCCATTATTCTTTTCACCTTTCCTCCACACAAAGCAAAGCAAAGCAAAGCAAAACAAAACAAAACCCAAATTCAAAATTATGGCATGAATGTAGGAGTCCACGAAAATACAATTTTCCACTTAAATTATGAGTTAATTGTTAATTTTACGTTGGAATTCACTACAAAATAATTTACCAAAGGGTTATTCTGAGTAGTAGTATTCTCTCATTATTCAGCTTTTCCTTTACTTAGAAGAAAAATCTATATAAGAGCATATCTGTCAACATAAACTATGCTTCCATGAGTAACCCTTTTTCTATGTGTTGGGATGTAGTCTAATTTACTTTTTAACTATACTATTAAAATCAAAAGGTATATCTATCTATACATATCTCTACTTAAAAAATTTACAACTCAGGTGTCTACAGAATTAAGAGAAACTATACACATATATACTAAAAGGTTTTATTGGGATTCATGGGCTTTGGGGAAGGGAACAGGGTACATTTTTTCCCTCAATTGGTATGGTTCTCCTTCTTCATCTGTCTATTATATTTCACTATTTGAGAACTAAGCCAAATGCAACATTTAACATTTTAGGGGCTTCTTAGAGATTCATTAGACAGAATTTGCATTTGCCCCCAGAAGGAATGACTGCCAGGATAGATCCCACTATGTTCAGCTGTGCAGTGTGTGGGTGTTGAAGGGAAACTTGGATAGAGGGATTGGTCCCTGTCTCCTGCATACTACACTGGCTATGCTTATCCTGGCAAAGCCTAATGGAGAGTTGAGGCAACCATCCAGATAATTCCGGCTGAAAACCTGCTGTGGAAGAAAAAAGGTCTGAATTATCCTGGTTTGTCCTATATATACATTAATCATATGCACTGGAGTCAGTCAGTCAGAACATCAAAATTTTCCCTGGGCAGACACAGCCCAAGTGTCCCAAAGAAAACATGAGACATTTGCTTGAGCCTTGAATTTCGTGTTCCATTTCACTTGGTGAAAAACCAAGTGGAAGTTTTCAGATGTGGAGCCCATATTTCGCTTCTTGGGATGGTGATCAGTGGCTGGGCAGCAACCTCAATGTTTGAAAGCAGCTGGGGAGGTGCCTCTTAATGCTGCCTGGCTCTAAGGAAAAGAAGGAGAGACTGCACTAACTTCCATATTCTGGCTCTCTCCCTGTTTTTCTCTCTGTTTTTTTTCCACCCCCACCCCTTGCTCCTCTATACCTCTCTCTTTCTCTTTTTCTGTCCTTTCTCCTTCTTGTCCTTTTATCTCCCTCTTTGCTTTCTTGTTCATTCTTTTTCTGCCTTTCCTTCTCTTGTTCTCCCTTCCTTTCTCATCTATCTCCCTTTGCCCCTTCCTCCCTTCTTAAGTCTTTTCATTCTTTCTCTTTATCTTTGAGAAAAAAACCAGGACCTAGCCATCATGGAAAATATAAGTAAATTAACAAGAGACCAAACAGGTAGAGTTAACATTTTTTACTTGCTAATCCTTAGTCAGGGAGTTGTTGCTGGCTTTTAAGCAGCAAGTGCCCCAAATAATTTCCCTCTTACTCCCAGGTTGCATTTCTGCATCCAATGACTATGAACTGGAGCCTGATCCATTAGGAACATGTTCTGTTTTTGTATGGTCTGTGAGCAAGGAATATTTTTTTAAGGGTTATAAAAAAAAGAATATGATGTAACAGAGACCATATATGACCCACAAAGCCAAAAATATTTACTATCTGGACCTTCACAGAGAAAGTTTTCTGTCCCTGAATTAGAGACTAATCAGGGTGTTTAGGTTTTGAAAAGTTCAAAATAAACTAAACAGAAACAGGTATCATGTTAAGACATTGCTGATCCATAGCTAGTGTAGTCTCTGACAGGCAGTGGTGTTTGCCATGGTAGGGCTGTGGTTTTGCAGGGGACATTTTAGAAACCTTCAGAAACCATTTAAAAAAGCTTGTTACCACGAAGAGATAATAAGGAAACTTAAAAAAAATCCCTAAATCCACAACACACATGAATATTCATTAAATCTTGCCTTGACTTATTCAGGCAAATTTAACAACTGAGTACCAAGAATCCCTTAAAAGGCTCTTTTTCTACATAAAAAATATGAAATATCCCTTAAATAAAAGGTCATTAAGGTATTTCTTTGCAGAGTTTTGTTTGAAGTAACTTATGATGACAGAAAAGACTAAACAGGCCTGGTGCCGATAGCCTTCTGCTTCTGTAGATAAGGCTATGAAACTACACCAAATTATCAGACATGAAATAAAGCTGATTATGATTCATCTATTTGTGATCTTTACAATTGGTAAAGAAAAAAATCCCCTTGAATGTAGTTTTGATAGGGGTGCTTAAGTTGGTATAAATTCATTTTTCACATAAGTGCAACTGCAAAGAACCTTTTTTCTTTTGTTTATTTGGGAGTTGACAGAGATTGGAAAACATTCTAGAAAGGAAATGTATTGTCACTAGGCCCTCTTTGGGATGTGTACCTATTAGAGAAGTGAAGAAAGGTCAAGCCAACAGGAAACGAGGAAAGTGACTTCCTAAACTATTAAAAGGAAAGCAAATTCAATTAAAAAATTCCTTTCAGGGGCAGTTGTATAAACCAAAATTACAGTGCATTTAGAAAAGTAGAATTAGATCTACAAAAGTGACTTGAAAATAGGACACCTATTTAAAAAGCAAAAAAGTAAACCGAAGAAAGAAATAAAACAATAAAATAGAAGCAGGAAGAATGGCACTCACAAGAAATTGCTTCTAATGGGATGTATTTACTTTTCCAAAATAACTCAGTACCCCCCTAAATCTCAGGCTCTCAATCGTACAAGGGAGAAAATTACCTGTATATTTAGGAATTTCTATGAGGTGTTGCTATTACCGACTAACCATCTGATTTATCAAACTAATCAATTAGCTATTTGTAAATGATCTTTGTGTTGACACTCCTACTTAAGTCAGGGTCATTTTAAAAAAGTTGAAAGACAAATAGTTTGCAGACAAAGACATGATTTACTATTTTTCCAGGTTCAAATAATAGTTTGATATACTTAAACCCACAGCTATGTACACCCCCTATCAGTTAAACAGACAAATCATTTGGGTAAGATAGGATGCATTAATACAGAGACTACTTCATTAATCTTTGGCAAACACTAGCTAACTCACAGCTATCAACAGTGGTATTTATAAAGCCTATGGGTTAATACATAAAGACTTAAACCCAATATTTAATTTCTAAATTGCAATTAAAAATGAGGATTTTTCAGAGAGACAGAGAGTGAGAGAGAAAGAGCATGTGTGCAAGCAGAGAGGGTTAGAGGGAGAGGAGAGAGAAAGAATCTCAAGCAGGCTCCACACCCAGCACAGCCTAATGTGGGGCTCCATCTCAAGACCTTGAGATCATGACCTTAGCCAAAATCAAGAATCAGATGCTTAACTGACTGAGCCACCCAGGCACCCCAAAAATGAGTTCTAATTGATTGAGATGGGTCCTTTCCATGACTGGTATGGAGAAGCCAGAAAAGTAATATAGATTTCCTGTGTATCAAAGAAAAAAATGTATTATTCAGCACTCTATATTTGGGAAAATTATTAGCCCTCTGGTATAACTAGAAGCTTGCTTACAGTGAGGTACTTTATCATGTAGTCTCACTGAAAATACTATCTGCTTTATAAATAATGATGTTTAATACTAACTTATTGAAACAGTTATGCAGGTTGATAACATGACTCTTTATCTTGGCTGATATTACCAAAGATTTGGGTCTTAATTCTGCCTCTGGCAGATGTAAGATTCTCTCTGTGTTGTCTGCCACAAAGATTGGGGCTATGAAAATTTTATGTAACTAGGTGTGTGTGTGTGTGTAGAAAGGAGAGGCTTTCTTTTTTTATTTTTTTTAATGTTTATTTATTTTTGAGAGACAGATCACAAGTGGGAGAGGGGCAGAGATAGAGAAAGACACAGAACCTGAAGCAGGCTCCAGTTTCTGAGCTGTCAGCTCAAGCCTGACGTGGGGCTCGAACCCACAACTGTGAGATCATGACTTGGGCTGAAGTTGGATGCTTAACCGACTGAGCCATCCAGGTGCCCCAAAAGGAGGGGCTTTCTAAACAATGTGTGATATTACTTACCCTACAAAAACTTTCTCTGTCCCCACCTTCCAAGCCTTTGGCTTGATAATTCATAGTTCATTGGGCTAAATGTTTTGGTAAGAGTTTTGTTCTCTACTGACTAATGTTAAGGATCCTAGTTAATTCTGGTTGATAAGTCTATCAATGGTTAACATGGATTTTCTGAGACCTTGTAAGTATAGCAAACTATATTCACAGTTTTGACTTTGAAGGCTATATTTCTGGTAGTGAATCCTTTACTTTTGCTATTATATTATATATGTGCGTAGGTGGGAAAGCATGACAGTAGGCAGAATCTACTCTGGAATATTGTCCACATCTTTAAATTCTTTCTCATCTCTCTTCATCTCTTTACCAAGAGTAGAGGTAGGTAAGGGAACACATTCAGAAAATATTGAAAGAAAGATAATGTGGAGAGTTAGCAAAAAGTCTGCAAAATATCCTTCCCCTTCTCTTTTCTCCCTTAACCTCATACCCTGGAAACTTGAGGATAAAACTAATTTCAATAAGTTCAATCTTAGTAAATATGGAACAAGACTACTTGATCCTTATATTGTCTTTTCTGTGGCTCCTTTGTACTTAAAGACAATTTTATTATGGTCTTCTACTCTTTTTTAAGGTGCCTGTTCTTTGTGCCCCTCAAGCAGTAAATTTCTTGATTGAAATTCTACACAATTCTTCCTTAACCTCAAACTTTCATGAGAAACCTCAGTCCATTGACCTCAGTACATTTTGGGCATATTGGGGTACAGTTCCCTTTCTCTTGACTCTAACATGAAGGGGATAGTGGACATATCTAATTTTATTCCATGTAATTAAACTGCACACAATGTATTAAATTTCCATGGTTGTGCATGTCACCCCTGCCTCACACTTTTTAGTTCACAGACATCAGATTGCCTAGAAAAGGATTTTACTACTCCCCAAGGACAATTTACTTGAATGGTGTCCAATATGTCTAGCTATTAGAGGAACTATTGGCAATGAGTACGTAAAGATCCATGTACAAAAATGTTTTTTTTTGCATGCCTCATTTAGAAGTGACTAGGCATCATCTGACACCAGATGTATTCTCCACTCATTTGTCATTTCATTGTCAGCACAATCACATGGCTAGCACTAAGCATTGAAAAACTGAAGATTAGAATAGTAAGGACATGCAAGAATGTAATCATACATTATCATTTTCCCCTTAAATTACTGAAGGAGTCATAAGATTGTTGAGTTTCACTCAATTACTTCTTCAGTAACACTGATACTTGAGGCCAAATTCATAAATATAACTTCAACAGACATAGCTGGTCAAACATATGTATGACCAGTGCAATAATAAATGAATAACTCACATAGAGATCCCCATAGTCTTTCTATGAATAGAAGGAAAAATTGAAGTAAATGCCTTTGAAGGTTTTTTTTCTCTTCAAAGTCCATATTTATAGATATTTTGAAAGCCTCAGCCAAACTGGCTCAATTTAGAATTGTTAATAAATATTGCATATGCATTTTTTAAGTACCTTGATTGCTTTCTCTTAAAGGCAAACAAAAGCTACAGGATTGGATTGTTTCTACTTTTAGTTTTAGAATGCTATTTTCTCCAACTGATCAGTAGCCCTCCACCTAATTCAATAACATTTTATAGTTTTATGTTTTTTAATCCCTGCAGAAACACTGAGATATGATAGGCTAGAGAACCTACATGGTACTCATCCAAAAATGTCCTCAATCTCAGGATCTCAATTGCACAGCTGGGTTCTATTGGTCACATGTCAGCTTCAGAGCACATCTGTTCATTCCTCAAGGATCCACTAGGCCCCATGAACACAATGTGCTCTGTGTACAGTACTTTCCACCACAAAACCCAGCAGCTGCAGGGGTGAGAAAAACCTCTACTTCTCAAATTTGTGTCTCTAGGTAGTGTGAGTAGGGTGTTTTCTATCTGGTTTTCTTTTGGTTGCCTGTCAGTTCTGACATTCAGACGCCTGTTGGCAACAAAGTTGCTTTTGCTATTCTCAGGACAGATGTTTCTAGCCTGGGAAGAGACAAACCAAATTTTTACTGGAAAGTAGGAATTTTTGCCACATTCAGGCACTAAACCTGAGAAAACATAAGGAAGATTCTGGCCACAGGCTCAAGAATGGAAAGGTAGGTCACCGCCAGGAAAATAATGTCCAGATCTGAAGCCTTTCAGTTTTAGCCTTCAGGAAAAATATTTGTGTCAAATCTCCCCATCTCTGCTGGTTCATGATGGCCAAAGCATACTTCCCTAGAAGGGCATGTCGTAACAGTACAGACACCACCTCACCTTGGAAAGTGACATGTTTCTATTGAAAAATTTTGAGAACTCTTGGTCATATGAGGAAGAGACACAGAGACAGAGACAGAGACAGGGACAGAGACAAAAGGAAGGTGGCAGGGGAGTCTCATTCATGTACTTTTGAAGTTGTATGCATTGAAAAGTTTTGTACGTTAATGAGATTGAGTTGGAATACCATAAGAGTGGTACAAAAGAAATGGAAGAGACAAAAGTAAAGACATTAAATATTAATGGGTTAATGTTGACCTCATTAATTTCATTCATAGAAAATTATTGTTGTAGATCAAGGATGATATTATGAAGTCTCCTTTTATAATCCTCAAAGGCCTCATTGCTAGTTTTTGGAGGAAGGTGTAGTCTTGGGTCAACATGTTTTAAATGAGATGTGAGGGACAAACATAGCTTATAATATTGTAACTAGTTCCCCGCCCCCCAGGAATGTGTCTATATTTATATAGCATAACCTGTTAAATCTGTACCAATGGCTGCAAATACAGACCACAGAAGCTTCTTTAATAACACACATACACCAAGTCCAAAATGTTCTACTCTGTCATTCATGTGTAAATCAAGTATATTATTCATGTACTTCATCGACTTCCTGAAGGCGTGCTAAAAATGCCAAGGAAAAACTCGTTAATCGTGACATGGTGACTGCTCAGCCAGCTCTGAAATGTTGATGGAAAAAGAAAAATTGTCAAAGGGCCTTTTTAAGAACTTCTGCAGGTTACACTCGCGAATCAGAATTCAGAGAACATGAATTTCCTCATTCAGGAAGGAAGGATTAAAATCAAACACCCTCCAGTGGTTGCATCTAAAAACTGCATAGTTGTCCAAAATGGCTTACTTGTAAAAGGAGTCTTCCTGTGTACCACTGAGTACCCAGGATCCAAGTCCCTGCTCAGTCTGATGGTTGTATAATCTCAAAAAAAATTAAAATTATCTTCTATGGACTATAAAATGTCTGCCATCCTAGTGACTTTTTGGGTGTTTTTCTGTTAAGTTCTTTAAATGTCAGGGTATAATACGTGACAACTTCCTACTATCTTTTATTCAGTGTGCTATAGTCCCCAACTCAAATCTTGTAGTTTTGAGCTAGGAAATACAGCTTATATACACCTCAAACTCTATGGTCAAGGAGGATGACCAGGCCTGTCTTTGATACACCAAAACAACTAATTAATTTGAATCAATTTATCCAAACAAATAGCTAAGTCAGTGAGGTGTAAAATATTCTACCACCTGTTTGGCTAAATTGACACAGCATGTTAATTCATTTGACCTGAGACATCACCAAAACAGACTATATGGGAGCATTAAGAAGACATAATTTGGGGATGCATCTCTTTCACCCTCATGGTGTTTGGGTCTGACTCTCACCTATACACAATAGCTTCTTCTTTACATAATAAGCCAAGTATCATTTACTGAATCTTAGGTAAAGTGGTTTTCCTGTGTTCCATGTTGTCCCATTTCCTTCTTTTTTTAAAAAAAATTTTAATGTTTATTTATTTTTGAGACAGAGAGAGACAGAGCATGAATGGGGGAGGGTCAGAGAGACAAGGAGACACAGAACCTGAAACAGGCTCCAGGCTCTGAGCTGTCAGCACAGAGCCCGATGCGGGGCTCGAACTCATGGACCGCAAGACCATGACCTGAGTCGAAGTCGGATGCTCAACCGACTGAGCCACCCAGGTGCCACCCCATTTCCCTTTCTAATGTGCACAATGGTGAAGCAATGTTTTCCAGTTCAGATGAAAGATAATCAATGTTGAAATATTCAGACACGAAGACTAACATTTTTCAGTCACTTGGTGGAGTTGATAAAGACTTCTTATTGTGGTGTGAACAATTTTGGAATGCAAGAAAACAGGCCAGCACCACACTAAATCCTATTGAAGATGACCTAACATAGAATATAAATTTAACTTTGGTAATGATATTACTTTAATACAATTAGGATATTATCACTTTAAAATTGATTTTGCAGAATTTCTACATTTAACAATATGTTTTTGGCAAAATATAAAAAAAATAAATAATAATTTAATAAATTAAGCAAAAAATAGTAAAGAGATATTTTTAATTTTTCATCCATCAACTCCTTATAGGTATTCTTTCTAATATCAAAAAATAAAAGCAATATTCTCAGTAGCTTATTTAAGGACTGGGACTATTCCTATGAATTACTCATATTGTTTTTCTTTCGGTAGAAAGCTCCTGTTTAGATTTCACACTCGCCTTGTTAAAGAAAAACGCCTTTTAGATACTGTCATGCAAAAATTTAAACCCTTACTTATTTTAGTTTCATTGTTTCCTCCTGTCTTAAACACTGTCCAAACAAAATCAAAAAGCATCTATGAAGCATCCAACGAGCTCAAATTTTCTACTAGATGATGACAGGAATATGAGGATAAATGAAATACAGTCCTTGCCTTCATGGAACTTACAATCTTGCTGACTAGATAAGATATAAATAGATGGACAAATATATAAAATAATAAAAGAATGTAAAGTATCACAGGAGTAAAAAATGTATAGGTCAACAAGGGACTATGCATGGTGAACCCTAAGGCTGGAGACATTATTATGGACATTTCACAGAGGCAGTGATATGGAGAAGAGTAAATAGAATTTGTAAAGGTATAAAAAACTAACATGAACAAAAGCATTAAAGGGACACACAATGTATATCAAAAGCACAGTTTGGGTATAGTGAAAGGTATAAGTAGGGGTAATGGTAAGAGACAAGTTTAGGAGACCAATCTGGGCTAGCACCAGACTATGGAAGTGTTTAGCTAAGAGTTATGGATTTTATCCTATAGGAAATGGTGAACAATTTAATGTTGAATGTGGGAGTGACATGATCAAGGATTTATACCTATTAGTGGAAATGGATGAGAGGAAAAATAGGGAAGGCAGAGAGTAAACAACATTGTAGTAATGAGGTGATTAGGGCCTATACTAGAATAGCAGAGCTGAGAATGGAAAAGATCAATGGACACTGGATTTGGGAGAGAGATACAGAAGAATAAAAATGACTCAGAGGTATCAGCAGGTTCCTTGGGGTTCAGTCAATATGGAAGTGGTATCTCAAGTCATGAAGATGAAGAGAATTACAGAAAGAAAAGAGTGGAAGATCATGGGAAAGAGTTTGGAGAATTATTACATTTGTGGTTCAGGGAAGTAATGGAACAATAAATGTTGTCTTTCTTCCTTCCTATGCACATGTAAGTGTGTATATTCATGTACACACAGAAACAGACATATATGCATTCTGAGAAAAGAGATAAACAACCAAAACTCAATTGTCAGTTTAGTGTCCTTGGTGGACTGTTGATAATCTGAATAAATGTTATTGAGGAATAGCATGATCTAGCAGAGTGAGAACCAAACTCAAAAAGATTTAGGTTCGAATCCCAGCTCTATCATTTGCCAGCTATCTGATCTTGGATTTCTTTAACTTATTTTCTCATCTGTGAGATGAGGATAATAGTACCTGCTCTCTCTCCACATAGTGTTATTGTAAAGGTGAAATGAAATTATGTCAAGATATTTTACATACTGTGAAGTAAGGAAAATGCAAGCTTTTTAATTTTGTTATGACATGTGTAAAAGTTACCATATTCTGATTTGTAGTCACATTTTAATCCCCCCCCTCAAGGATATTAATATAGACTCATACGCAAATGAATTCTAGCACTTTTATTTTCCCTCAATGGCATTTTAAGCTCTTCGAGGGCAAGGAACATATTTTTGGCTTTTCTGTATCCCCCTTACAGTTTACACTGTACAGCACTCTGAACATTAACAGAAACTAAATATATATTTTTACTTGAATCTGAATTTATTCTAAAAGCTCAAATATAGCTTTCAATATGTAGCATGATATAAAAGTAGCATTCAAGCCCACATAGTCCAGCACTTCTTTAAAATAATTTGAATACACGGTGAAAGTGCTATACCCAATGGCCTCACATATCTTTTTTATGTGGATTTTTTTCTATAAATCTGGAAACGAGTAACAACACATAAATTCAGTTATTAGTAGCAATGAATGTAGGTATAAGTAGAAGCACAATGACAGAAGATCAGCTTTGGAACTGTAATGCTTTGAAAAGACTTTGACTTTTGGAGATTTTTTTAAGGATCATTATTTTCTCACAACACTAAGGCAATATAATAAAAAAAATACCATTAAAGCACAATTTAAAAACCATGCCTAAAATGTAAGTGAGAGTGCCTTTTAAAAATTTTGGGTGGTAGAATATCAGAACACTTTTGAATTTAATAAAATCTGTGAGAACAACTATCTAAATATTTGGCTCTGACATTTGAAGCTTCCATATAACTTCATAAAAGACACAAAGCTTTTTAAATACAAAACTTGAAAGTTTCAAGTACTTGAAAGTACTTACTTCCACTTGGAATCAGGTCCCTTTCTGGGATGAAGAGTTTATATCCATAGTGTTTTTCCAGGACATCTGGCAGTATTTCAAGAGCAAACTGTTCTTCTTCAGGATTGTCACAGTCTAAAGTATCTTGGTCCACTTTTGTGTAAGACAGATAGGCATCATATTCCTTGTTGTCTTAAATATGAAGAATAACAAGTGGGTTTTATGTATTAGCAGGTTCTCTTTAAGTACTAAAATTCTATAACCACTAACAGTCTAGAATAAGCCCTATAATTAGTGACTGTCATTAATAATTAGACAAAATAAGCCACATGCCATATTGTAAGAAATCTAGCACATTTCAACATAACATAGTCATGTGATATGAACTGAAACTGATATGTAATGGGAAACCTATAGTCAGGAAGAATAAGAATTATTTGTGACTTTTGGTGACTATACATCTTGTGATATTCAGTGATGTGTGAGTGATTAGCTCAGTGTGTCTGAATGCAGGACTAAATAGACCAAAATCATTGATTTGAACTTTTTCTGTGCCAGCTGGCTTGGCTCTGTTACTTGGTCACAGACTATACCTCGTTTGAACAAATATGTGCAAGAGATCCAAGAGGGGCTGGGCCCTAGAGTGTGGAAGATCAAAATAATCCAGCCTTACTCCTGGAGACACTACTCACAACACATGCCATACTTCCAGTTGGTTAGTATCGTCATCTTCATATACAAAAAGCAGTTTATCACCAAATATTAGAGACAGCAGCTGGGTTTTATACAAGTGTATTGTCTGTTACTCTTGTTCAATCCATGGCCAAATAATTTGACACAAGCTTCCAAAAGAAGCCTTTGTTTCGAAATATACATCCTTCCAGTATTGCCAAATTAGGTTTTCCCTTCACACATTTAGTCAGGGAGTTAATTTTGCTTTGAGAAAGCATTTTTTCCTCCTCTGCTGTATTGGCTCAGAGCCAGCCTCTTCAAAGAGAATATGTAAAATGTTTAAATATTTTTCCTAAAAATTATTAATGAATATAGCTACTCAAGCTATTAGTCCCCATTGATTTTAGAAAGGCCACATTGGAAAAGTTACAGTGGCTTTCAAAGTTCCCTCATTTATAGAAAATTATTTTTAAAAGTTAATGTAGTGAGCATAGACTTAAATGAAACTGTTAGTATTTATTAAACCTTTTTACTTGCAAATAATAATTTTAAATGATGGGAAAACATTTTAGGATTTGTTTCTAAACACATCGATATTTTCCATTAAAGCAGACCTGATTAGAATATAGGTAAAACTGACCAAAAGGTAATTTACAGAATGAAGCAGCCACTCATCTATACCATTAATGATTTAGTTCTACCTACTAAATGATAGGCATATAAAGAGATATAAATACCCTAGGGTAGAAGTAGGTGGAACCCCCTATCTAGAGATATTTGAGGCAGGATTATATTGTTCTAATTCTAGTAAGGTTCCAGTCTTCACCACCCCCACATGAAAGGAACTCTGGTTATTTATGTTATGATGGTGCCTGAAGCCAAAAGATTTTTCTTTAGCATGTCCTCTGGCTGGAAAAGGCTTCCGTAAACCTTGGTTGGGTTACTTGATTGCCAAGAAACAGATGCACATGAAGGACTGCATTGGATAGTTGAGATCATTTGGCTTACAAATGGGACACATTCCACTCTTATGCATAAAACACCACTTGGAAGTGAGAATGTTCATAAGCAATGCTAATGTAAGAACCTCCTGGTAATCTCAGCACCTCTGCCCTTGTTCCAATCAAGCTCAGGATGCACCTGCAAGCCCTTGACTTTCTCCAGCTATAATTACTCACCTGGGACTTAGAGCTGCTGATGATATACAGCTGGAAGAATAAAATAGGCCAAAGGACAAACAGATCCATTCCTATGAACAGAATGTATTTCATTGTTCTTAATGGATGGTGCTACTTCCTCAAACTCCATAATGTCAGACTGCATTCTGGTTTCCTCTGACTTCGATAACTTTTCTACTTCACAAACCTCCCTAAATTCAACTATTTATCGATTCATTCAACAATGATTTGTTGAGCATCTACTATGAGCTAGACATCTGCAATGACTACCTGAGTCTTTGTCCCATCTGACCAGGCCATTAGACTCATGCCTCCATTACTTATCCTGATTAAGACTATTTGCCCTCCAGCTTTCCCTAAACTCACATATTTCTCATCCTTACTCGCTTCACCTATACCCTAATATTGGTGATGCTACAGACTTTCTTCTAGAAAAATATTACTATATTTGCATATCCCAAATCAAGTTATGACAAAAAACATGGATGTCTTTGATGTGTGTTAACACCTAATATGTCTGGATAATAAATTTTACCTAACATTTTAGAAGCATATCATTCTTTGGAAAGTTGTTGTTTCTGATTCTAATCATGTCCCTTTAAGATGAGCTAAAGATAAAGAGCTTATGGTGGCTGGACAGAACAGGAAGAGTGCTGTCAAAGCCACCATGTCAGATGTCCCAGAAGCTCTAGAATGCCAGCTAGTGAGCAAGCAGTGATGCAGATGCCACAGTTTACAAAAAATGCACTTCAGTATTATGCAGACAGCCAAGAAAACCTCATGAATAGCCACAGCTGTTGATCACAGAGAGAGCAAGATGGAAGAGCAAAATCAACAACATGATGCAAATAAGGTTAACAGGAAGGCCTGAAAATTGTTTTAAAACTGAATGGCAATTCCACAACACCACTTTGCTAGGCAAGGCTAATGAACCTTCCTTGTGTTAAATCATGTTGACTAAGCTCATCTAAGGAACCAGGAAATAGAGAACAATGCAGATGGCAGAGCATTATAAGAAAGAGGGCTTGCACAGTGATCACCATAGGTATGTTGTTTCTAATGAAGAGAGAAGTTATGAGAAAGGGAAGAAAACTGTGGAAGAATTTTCCTGTTGTCATACCTGTCCTTCCCTGTTTTTAAATTTTAATCCTGTTCACCACCAGGAGGCCATTCCTGTTTACAATACAGTTCTTCTGGGGCTATGCTAAACACAGTGCTAAATCTTTAGCTTCTAAAGTGCAAAGACTGTGTAACTTTGTTTATTATTATATCCCTAGTGCCTACTATACTATGTGTATTTATCCAGATGAAGAATATAAGTAAATATATCATAAATAATGCCTGCCACATAGTAGATACTTAATAAATATTTAATGACTGAACAACTCAAAGGTCAAATAAGTGAATTAGTCATTGTTTGATGGATTAAAATGAAATGAATTTTATAAAAAAAGGCTAAGAAGTAAAAGTTTGTTGGATTGATTTTATTTTATAAAAATAAGGCAGTTTTAAAGAACTTTCAGAAAATGCTACTATATATATGAATCAAAGAGAAAACATAAAAAAAAAAGTATATGGGTAAAACTAAGTTGTGTCCATGAGATGTCAGAATATTAAATAAAGAAATGAAAAATTCAGAGGTTATCTAGCTGATATTTGGCATCATGAAAGCGAGTATTTCTAAAAGAGCTTTAATATTCATTTATTCATCCTTACCACATACCTATTGACTTTTTAGTATTCCATTCAGCTAGTACAGGTTGTGTGTTTCAGGTCTAAGTTTCCATGTAGGACTATAAAATATTTGTATTGCCCTTCCTAATGAAAACTCTTGAAATCCCTTCCCCCCAAATTCCATTTTTTCCCCAAAAACAATTGATTTGGAATCAATACACAATTCTCTAACAGAAATGCTCTAGATTATTTGTTATCTTTGACCACATGGGCCACATTGGAGATATAGACACAAAATGGAATATTTTATCCCTGAAATGTCCTATGATGCTAGTATGAATTTAATCTTACAAATATTTACTACAGCTGATCAGTTAATCTGGATTATTGAGTATGGGTGATGAAAATAATTAATTATTGCAGATTAACTTAATAAATTGTATCATCACTTACAGAGTATTGACAAATTGCTTATAATCATGACTCAAAACAAACTAATCACAGGAGCCTCCCTTTCATGTTCTTTCATATAGACAATGCATCTTTTACATTCCCAGTTGGATACTATAGCCCCTTGTTGGCACCTGGGAACCGGTGACTTTTTCCTTAGTAGCACAATTCATCTAGTTATTTTATGTGTGCAGGTAAGAAGTCATATTTTTCTATACTAATTGTTGTATATAGAATCTTAGTATAATTGACCACATTTTCATTTATATTGTTGGAGCATATAATTATGGTTGCAACAGGCCCTAATCTCTCACTTTGAAACTATGTCTGAATAAGGGTCTGTAATACTTCTAAATGGGCTGCTATGATAGGTAAACACACTCCTTTGATAAAGAGCATGCATATGTACGCATCAAACAGCATTTCTCTAATTTACTATGAAAACATAGTCAATTAAAAGCCACTCATATTATTTACATAATAGAAACCATAGGACCAAAATAAAAGATTCCTCAAAAAAATTCCTTTTTACAGTTACCACTCTGCCCTTCTTTTATCACTATAAAGATAAAATTATGAGCCCTTCTCCTCTGAGGTAAGACCATGATCTTAGCAAAATAAAACTTCTAACCTTCATTATTTCAACATAATGAAAACTAAAATTTAATCTTCCTTTTTAATGACTTACAAATGGACTTCTTTTTAATCTTGGCTTACCTAAGGATTCCACACACATATTTCTAAGACTTACAGTATTTCATGGGTGAGGGCTTTATGCATAAGGAGTGACATGTCATGATTTCTTATTGATATTGACTTGAAATATGGTAATTTATTCTCTTGAAAAATTAAATCATTTTCAAAGCTCAATACAATGCTTTATTGCTATTTAATTCATAAGATTTCCGAAGGACATAGATAGCAAACATAAAATTATAAGCTACATTCTGAACTTCTATCCATTGAGGTCCTCTGTGAGAATGGTTCTATAATCATCAAAAATATGTGGGTCCAGATGCACTGTGAGTTTTAAAAAGATAACATCCATAGCTTTTAATCTGTTTCCTAAATGATTTGTTTTTTCAATGCCAGGAATGGCTAAAAATGGTCTGTACCTGCATTTGAATTTTATGGAGGAAAATAATGGAATTTATTCTTAATTTATTTCTTAGTAAGTGGAAGGTTTTTTTTTTTGCTGTTTTCTGAGCTTTATTTATTTATTTTTTTTAATATATGAAATTTATTGTCAAATTGGTTTCCATACAACACCCAGTGCTCATCCCAAAAGGTGCCCTCCTCAATACCCATCACCCACCCTCTCCTCCCTCCCACCCCCCATCAACCCTCAGTTTGTTCTCACTTTTTAACAGTCTCTTATGCTTAAGTGGAAGGGTTTTGACAGCAATTGTTTTAGCTCCTGATCAACTAATGTCTCCTTGTTAAACTGTTAATTTGTAAATATTGTCAAACACATAGAAAAATTACAAAAATAAAATAGTTTCAAAGAACATCAATATACTCTTTACCCAGATTCACCATTTGTTAATATTTTCTCCCCTTTGCTCTCTTTCTTGATAAATACATATTTTTTTTCTAAACTATTTGAGGGGTAACTTGCCTTAGTCATAGCCCTGTAACTCTAAGTATTTCATCACATATCTTCTAAGAATGGTGATATTCTCTTACATAATCACAAATCCATGCCTTTTAGAGTTTGAACAATAGGAGAGAGCCTACCATTGGTAGTTTCATCACCTCCAAAATGCTGTCGGTAGAAGAGCATTAATTCAATATTGTAGCATTTGTAGATGATCACAAGCAGTACAAGGAGAAGGAAGATTGCTCCCAGGCCTCCTGCAAGTTCAATTTTGTAGATTAAATCTGGAACCAACAGAGTAAACAGAAAATGGTAATTAAATCAGCAACATTTGGGATCTTTCCATATTTCTAGTCTGTAAGATGTACAGCCCATTCTGCTTTTTTTCCCAAAAGATTCTTGCTTAATACAGTATGTAGCTTTGTTCTTGACAGATATGTGTAAGTCAAATTTCATGAAATTAACTCTTTTCTAAAGAGTTGAGTAATTTTAGTGTTGAAAGTAATGAGTCTATCTGAAAAGGAATAGTCGCTCCCAATTTTTTTTGAGCACATCTAGATCTCACATATATATTTCTGTTTTAAGTGTATTTCAGGCAACTGTTAGAACTGCCTTTTTCTAGGTCTAGGGCCAATATTTTGTTGTTTCTGTTAAATTACCTTATTGATTTAGAAAGATTACCATCTAGTACTTCCCAAGCCACGAGCCCTATATTCTTCTACATGAGAACATCGTCACAAAATTATTCTCAAAATCAAATAAAATTGAATGATCTGGCAAGATTTAATTGTTTCATTTAACCCTAAGAACATAATCCAATAGAAGATAACCTGGGGAAATCAGTTTATCCATTTCCACTACTTATTTGAATAAATGACCATAATATGTATATGATATAATATGCCCAGTGGGGCTAAAAGAGAATGAGAAATCCAGGCTAATAACTTGGACTACTCAGCCAACAGTAGGCTACCTGATAGTAGCCCTCGGCTGCTTGAGTGGGGGACTTTTAGAATTCTAATAGCTAGAACAATTAAATCAACACATAATGGGAGGAGACATCATATATCCCAGACTCAGGAAATAGTGACTTACCTGTAGCTTAGTTAGTGATATTAACAAATGTAAGGTGTATCATAAAAAGAGGGGATAGTACCATGAAATTTAGAGATATGGGAAGTCAGAGGAGAATTTAGAATGTTAATTCATCAACGCCTAGAGGAGAAATGCTGAATCTGAAAGACACCAGACCAGAGACATATTTTCCCCTATGGAACAGGGACATTCATTGGTCTTAACATAATATAGATAAATTTGCCTAAAAGATTAGCTAACCTCCCCCTGATCTAAATCTGTAATTACCAAGTGCCTTTTTTTTATTACCAATTCTGCTTACTATGTTACTAGATACTGGAAAAGACAGTGACATTCTAGTTCGCACACAAATTGTTTATGAGTTTGGTTGACAGCAATCAGCATCCCTGGATGGGTTAATTCTGGAACACTGTCAAAATCAAATTTCTGGCCATGACAGACAGCCACTCCTGAAGATCCCTTGACAACCAGGTTGTCAGCCTTTCCCTGGGGATGTCCTTTGTTTCTATATAGGCTTATTGCTTACAATAAATTAGTCAGGGGGCGCCTGGGTGGCTTAGTCGGTTAAGCGTCTGACCTCGGCTCAGGTCATGATCTCATGGTTCGTGAGTTCGAGACCCGCATTGGGCTCTGTGCTGACAGCTCAGAGCCCGGAGCCTGCTTTGGATTCTGTGTCTCCCTCTTTCTCTACCCCTGCCCCATTCACGCTCTGTCTCTCTCTCAAAAATAAATAAACATTAAAGAAAGAAAAAAAAAGAGATTAGTCAGGCTCAATATGAAGATTAAGATTAAGGAAAAAAATAAACATATATATAATAGCTACTACATATACATATATATGTGTATATATATATATATGTATATATACATATGTATATATGTGTATATATGTATGTAATAAATACTACATATACATATATGTGTGTGTATGTATGTGTGTATATATATATATATATATATAACAGATACTACAAGTAATATATATTATAAATAAAATTTTTAACCAGTCTATTAATCTATTCTCTAAGTTAACTTTTTGGGGCAAGAATCTTTTAGGAAAAACTTGTAGATGAAGAATATGAGACTTGGTAGTTTAATTCACTTACTCAAGGTCATACACCTAAGAATTGGCCAAGATCAGACTTGAGCCCAGATATCCTAATTTCAAATTCAAGACTTTTTATTCCATCACAGTTCTATAAGCTTCAGCCTGGAAATTGACAAAGGAGAGCCTTTTCCCTTTTGCTCTATAGAGTTGTTAGTAGTGCTTCATGAGAACATGTGACTTGCAGTGAATTTTGGTTTCTTATGCCCTTTTAATTCCAAGGAAATAAGCTGAAATACAATTCACCAGGCAGCATGAAAGGACTGAGTATATCTCTGGCACTTCACTGAAAGGTACTGAAGAATCCTATAGCTGTATCAGAGAGGAAAGAGGGGCTCCCTAGGGTCCAGAATATGAAGAAAAGTTTTAGGTTTCATGGGGGGAGAGGGAATTTGGTCTTGGAAAGGAAGTGGAGGGAAAGAAGAGATAGTGGAAGACAGAGACAGTATGGCCCACCAGGAAAGTCACTGAGTGAAAATATAAGAAGCATAAATAAATGTCACTCTTTTTCAGTAAGGAGTTGAAGTAATAATGGAAAAGGGAAGGGAGTGGGGCTGCTGTGAGAGACAAAATATGTTAATAAGAATTATTATGAGGGGAACCATAATGAGTACGGATAGGGAATTGGAATCTATCTCTGTCCTGCCTGCTGCAAGAGGTAGTCATTTTGAAAATTAAGCCCCAAAATTTAAGGTAAAAAAATCCTACCACACATTAGCTCTGCCTCCTGCCCTCTATGTGTAGCTCCCCAGGAGCCATTGCCTGCCTCTATATGGGTGGTAAGGCAGGCTTGCTTATGAGACCTGTGTGGGGCTACAAATATCAAAATCTTTGCTGATTTTCCCACCATCTTACATAAGTTGTACATTCTTAACAACCAGTGTTAAATGGACAGATCGATATGATTTTTTTGTTACTCAGGAAACTGACTTTTCTTTCATCTTAGGACATTGATTGACTTGATGCAACATTTTTTTCCTGCTGTAAAATGTTCATTTTATGTTGTAAATATTTTGGACTCTTTCTCTTTCCATATCTCTCTGTCTCTTCTCTGTCTCTGTCTCTCTCTCTCTGTGGGTCTATCTCTGGTCAGAATAGATTTCAACTGTTTTAAAAGTCACCAAATGGGAACTTTTTCAGCAATTTCTATGTTAAATACAAAGTAGAGTTGTTATTAGGTAGATGGAAACTTCAGCAGTAGGAACAATTTGTGCTCTCAAGTAGTAGGCACATTTTTCAGCAGTACATTTATGGAAGAAAACCATGGTGTGAAAAGTACTTTTGTGTTTTGGGAGTCCATTTTATAAAAATGTCTTTGAAAGATATTACCTAATGATGGCTGTTTATGTTTAAAACTGTGCACCAAGTCTCTGAGACTCAACCAGTATTCTTTCATTCAACCCAGGCAGAGCCATTAAAAAGGAAACATGCATCCTATAATCAGAGGGCAAAATTGCCATCACCAAGGTGATGCTTGGCTTTTCTTTTGTCTTCTGTTTTCAACTGCCATTTTCCATCTTAGCATGATCTGTGCTTCTAGAGACATTTCCTGAGAAGGTGAAAGCCATTTTATTTGCACTGTGACTTATATACACATCACAAATACAGTGATAGCCATAACAGCAAATATTTATGGGATTATAACTTTTTGTAGGCACTCAAAGTACAAGTGTAGTTCTTTTTAACCTTCTTAGTTTGAACCCAATGGTTTCTTCACTTTGAACCTGAAGATCAGCATCATAGAGTGAGACAAATAGCAGCTGAAGTCAAGGGAGTAGAGAGGGAAGACTGGAAATGTTTTTAGCTAGGTCATAAGTTGGGAAGCAGGTTAGGAGATCCCACCTGAGGGTTTCTTTACAGGTTGGGGGTTCAGGCTGGGGCAGTAGCACTGGGAATGAGAAGAGAGGGATTCAGTGATATGTTCTGGTTTGTAGGAAAGGCAGTATGTGCAGAGAAGAAACAATTACCAGAATTTCCTTAGCATAAATTCAGTCATGGTACACACACTCACACACACACACACACACACACACACACGACTACTTACTGATATTTTAGTTATAATTGTTGATAGTTCATCAGAGAGTGAGAAAGTGGTAAGTGCAGGTAAAAGATGCATAGATAAGGATGTCTTGCTCTGAGAAAGCCTGACCCTGTTAATTGGATATATTAGACAAGAGTTTTCATTTTACGAAAGGCCTTTTCACAGTAAGGATTCATCAAATGCTTCTTCATTATTATCACTTAGGGCTTTTTCAATATTTGACTCATAGCTCATCAGTAAGTTGTTCCATTAACAAACATCATACTCATATTCTGGGTGAAAACACTGCAGCCACTGAGGCCAGGCTATGCTGTGATAAAACCCGAAATGTTTAACTCCAAAGGAAACATCTTAAGTTTTGCAAGACAAGCCAGAGCTCAGTCTGATAAAAAAGGTTGAAGCAGGGCCATAGGGCTTCTCCCTCTTTTCTGGAGCTCTACCATATTGTTGAGAGCTCCTAAGGAAAATAGAATAAGAGAAGATGAACTGCATCCTTTTGCAAAGCACAGTGAAAAAATTTAACTGCTACCTAAAACAGGGAGTGCACACTGGTATAACATGACTCCCCAAAAGGTTTTGTTGTTCCACATGTTTCCAAACAATGGACACCAATATTTAAAACTCAAAAGATTTCATACCTAGTCACTCAACTTCACTTGAAAACTCAGAAATTCTCTTATCCTTGAGTTTACATTTCAGCAAACATGGCATAATCTACTAGAAAAGAGTAGTGACTGCCCCTTTAAAGTGAGGCATGTTTTCTCTATCCTGTGTTTTTTTTCTCTAGGATCCAACCTCTTAAAAAAAAGTTTACTATCTGCCTGGCCCCTGAGGTCTTAAAGTTTTTAACCTCCAATCTGGAAAGTAAATGTCTTTTAAAAGAGACATGCATTTAGATAGCCCAGGGCAGACACTAGTCAAGAGAAAATCACAGATAAATCCTCACTTTACCAATCCCTGTTATCTATCCCCACCCTATTGCTCTGGCCCTCTAGGAGGAGCATTTTCACTCAGCAAATATTTTTGAGCACTTACTATGTTCTATGCACTAGGGATACAGCAGTACATAAGACAGAAAAAGTTCCTGTTCTCGTGGAGTTTACATTTTAGTGGTGAGGGGGGAAGATAAGAAGAAAACAAATATGTAAGAAGATATCAAATAGTAATAAGTACAATAAACATAAATAGAGCCAAGAAAGAGAAAAAAAAGTGATGGATAGTTCAACGAATGATTAGATCAAGAAAATATGGCATAAATATATATGATGGAATATTATTTCACCTTAAAAAAGGAGGAAAATCCTATCATTTAGTACAACATGGATGAACCTGGAGGTTCATTATACTAAGTGAAGTAAGCCAGAGAGAGAAAGGTAAATACTATACTGCATGGTATCACTTATATATTGAATCTAAAACAAAACAAAATGGAACAAAACAAAACAAAACCTGAAGTCATAGTAGAAGAGAGTACAAAAATGGTTGTCAGGGGTCGGGGCTAGAGGAGGAAATAGGGAGAAGTTGATAAAAGGGTACAAACTTTCAGTTGTAAAATGAATAAGGTCTGAGTATCTAATGTAGTTGATAACATTGTATTGTATAATTGAAACTTTCTAAGAGGAACTTACATGTTCTCACCAAAAGAAAAAAAAGGAAGGTAAATATGTAAGGTGATACATATGTTTATTAATTAACTCAATAGAGGGAATCCTTTCACAATGTATATGTATATCAAATCATCCTGTTGTATACTTTAAATCTCTTATAATTTTATTTCTCAATTTTACTTCAGTAAGGCTTAAAATGTTTAAACAAAAAACTTCAGATACCTTTATACCTTGGTCATCACAGACAAAGGGAAGGCAGAGAAACCAAAACAGTGCCTGCCCTCAGATTTGGCAGTGAAAGAGATGAAATGGACCTGACACACTGATTTAAACTGTATTAAAATGTTTAATATTCTAACCCCCCCCCCAAAAAAAAAGAAAGTGATGGGTAGTACTCTTTTATAGAGTGTGTCCAAGGAAGGCTATTGAGCAGGTAATATTTAAGCAGAGCCCTGTATGAAAAAAGTGAGTGAATCATAGGAACAGCTCAGGGAAGAGTGTTCCTGACCCAGGAATTAGTAATTGCAAAGACTATCAGATAGGACTATGCTTGGTGAGCACAAGAAATAGAAAAGAAGCTAGTGTGTGTGATGTTTGAGGCAAATAGGCAGCTTGTGGTAGAAAACTGGATCAGAAATCACAATAGATTGTCATGCATTGTAGGCCATAGTGTAGATTTGGGATTTCATTTTAAGTGTAATGGAGAGGATTCTATAATTGGAGGGTTCTGATTAGAGGAATAATATGCTCTAAGTTATATATGAAAAGGATCATTCTGTCTGGCTGCTGTGATGAGCACAGACTGCAAGGCACAAGAAAGAAGCAGGGAGGCCAGTTAGGAGGCCATTGCAGTGAGCCAGGCAATTGATGCTGGTGGTTCAGACCAGGGTCATTAACAGTGAATGTGGGGAAAGACATCAGAGTCTGGATGTGTTTTGAAAGTAGAGCCATGGGATTTGGTGGTGGACTAGATATAGCATGTGAGTAGAGAAAAGAAAAACTCAAGGATGACTCCTAGGATTTTGGCCTGAGCAACTGGAAGGATGGTGATGGAGATGGAGAAGGCAACTGGAGGATCAGGTTTATAGGATGCAGAAAGCAAAATTCTTGTTTGGGACAAATGAAGCTTGATATGCCTACTAGATACATCCACTAGTGGAGTTTTTGAGTAGCTGTTGAATAGGCAGTTAGGTATACAATTCTGGAGTTTAGGAAAGATGACCAGGCTAGATATATAAATTTAGGAATTGTCAGCATATATGCAATAAGCAAAACCATGAGATAGAGATGGAATGAAATCATCTAGGAAGTGAATGAGAAGAGGTGACCTGAACTCTGGGGAACTCTAATATATGGAGATGAGAAAGATGAGAATTAATATTCTTAGTTATTCATGATTTAGACATGTTTCCTTGAGGAATCCATGGGAGGTAGCAATTTTACAGTGTGCCTTGGTTTCTACTGTCAGATTATTAGAAATTTTAAGGGGTGCTAGTGGTTGTTTTACTTATTAAATAGAAATAAATTTATTTTTAAACTCAGATAAGGCTATTTCTATCCCTGCTGACTGAATGATAGGAACCCTGCTACCACCATTGTTTTTCCTCATAGCAGTAACACTTGTGCAATTTTTTGTTTAAGTTTTTTTTTTAAATTTTTAAAATGTTTATTCATTTTTGAGAGACAGACACAGAACATGAGGGGGGGAGGAGCCGAGAAAGAGACAGAGAACTCAAAGCAGTTTCCAGGCTCCAAGCTGTCAGCACACAGCCAATGTGGGGCTCAAACTCATGAACCCTGAGACCATGACCTGAGCTGAACCAACTGAGCCACCCAGGTGCCCCAAATTTTTCGTTTAATGTTTAATATTTACCTTTATTTGTACCATTCCAGACTTGGGGATGTCTATTTTATTCATCATTCTATTTCCCAGTCCTTAGCACAATACTTGCTATACATGATCTGCAATAATAATAACCTTATTCATTCATTAACGAGACAGGTTCTAAGTACTAATTAGTGGCCAGACATTGCCCAATTTTCTGAAGATACAGAGGTGCTGCAATCCCTGGGTTGGATGATCTCTGAGCCTAAAATAAGACTGGAATGAGCAGGAATAAAGTGATCTTTGCCATAAGGTATCTGGACATGATCAATGTCTGCCCTTTATGTAGGTGGACTTATGTGGTTGCCTAGTGCACAGGAGAAGTAATTCAAGTTCTGTATAATAACACTGAGTGTGGTATATTTTACACTACATAATTATCATTTGAGTCTCAAAGTGCCTCTACAATGTAGATATTATTATCCCTGTTTTACAGATGAGAAAACTGAGGTTCAGGGTATTTAATCAGACAAGTTAGTCCTACTGAATCAATGGCTGAACAAGGATCTACTCAACCAGGGTTTCCTGATTTTACTTTCCATATTACACTCCTTTATACAAAAAATAAAATAAAATAAAATAAAAAACAACAACAACAACTCCCTTATTTTAAGATGGAATCAAATCCAACTGAATAAGAAATGGTACTAGAGAGATAAAAGCATTATTCTCAGAATAATGACATTTTCTTGCTTCTCCTAGAACTGCTGGTCAAGGTCAAGTATTAGGGTTGGCAGGAAAACAGAAATTCCATCTTGGTTAAAAGGTACAACTAGTGACCTTGTTGATTGAATGTGTTCTATTGCTCTATAGCCTAGACAACAAAAACATTGATTGAGAACATTTGTTCTGTTACATTTACAAAAACCTTTGCCAGATGCATACATACAGAAATATTTAGCCTTTTGCAGTAATCAAGAGTTGTGACAGAATAAAAGCCAATCTCAGAAGCTGCTCCAGCTGCTGGGATTGTTGTTCCTATATTTGCGTTTATCTCCTTTATTTATAAATTTACTTTCTTTGCCCGTTATATACAATTTCCACACCATCCAAAAATAAAGTTAGAGAGGGGTTTCCATAAATGCCAAATTATTTTTAAAATATATGTACCTATCAAAGGCCTCTTAATACCAGGTCATATCATGACATATTATTTATAATGTTTATTATGACAATTATAAGAATATTATGATACTCTTTATTATTTCTATTTTAGTCAGGGAATAAAAAAGTGGCTTTGTTTCTCATTCAATAATAAAATCCCTAGTTTTTCATTTAAGCAATATAAGATGGTGAAATATAGAGAAAAATTTGAATGCCAATACATATTAAATTTTATGTAATACTTATAACTAAGGTACATTTTATTTCACTGAATTTAACACATAACAATATTTCATTTTTTAAATCTATTTCCTAATGGTATAGAAGATTATAGGCATTTTATGCTACTATCCATAGCGATAGAGATATTTTTCCTTAAAAAGACAAAATGCTTAATAGAAATTTGTGCTAAATGATAAAATAAGGCCAGTAAGCATATTTAACTTCAATAGTTACTTGGTAGCTAAACAAACCATAGTAATAGTTAAAAAAATAAATACCCTTTTTACGCAGCAGAACACTGGCATGTTTCCGTCCATTTCGGTTTTCCACATGGCAGGTATAATTTGCCAGGTCAGCTTCCACCACTGAATCAAAGATGAGTGCCAACTCAACTTCTTTTTCTCCAAGATGCTCTTTGAGGAGCCTGAAATAAAGACAGTATTCTTGGTTGAATTCGTCTGATATGGGGAGAGACCAGTCATGCAAAAATTGCAGATGATTACATAGCTCACAAAGTCTCCATTGGGTATGGCAAATGTTGGCTGGGTATTATGTATGGAACCTTCAAAAAGAAAACACAATGGGGCGCCTGGGTGGCTCAGTAGGTTGTCTGACTTCACCTCTGGTCATGATCTCACAGTTCATGAGTCTGAGCCCCGTCAGGCTACATGCTGTCGGTCCAGAGCCTGGAGCCTACTCAGATTCTGTGCCTCCTTCTCTCTCCACCTCTCTCTCTCTCTCTTTCTCTCTCTCTCTCTCTCTCAAAAAATGAATAAACATTAACAAAAACTAAAAAAAAAGAAAACACAAAAAGTGACTCTTGATGTAGAGATCAGATGGAAAAGGAAAGAAGTGAGGAATTCACTTAGCAAAAAGAAATATTACCATGCCAGTAGGCTTTGATAAACAAGCCAACATGATTTGTGTAGCAAAAAGGAGGAAACACTGGGCTCCACGTTCTAAGCTGAACTTATGAAAACAAATTAGATTTTTGTACCATGGCATGAAGGGAAAAAATTGATAGGTGTAGTGTTTGCGTTTGAGGTTAGTTTTGACAACAGGGGGTAAGAAAGTAAAGAAGTGAGCTTTAAAAATGGTTGCCTTATAGGAAGTAAACTGAAAGTGGTTACTGGCGTTCTATCCCCGAATAACCATGAGAAGTTTGTTTTCCACTTTTCTCCTGCATTTGTGTATACAGGCATGTGCCCTGTGCCTTAATCTGCCAATGGTCCTAGCCCACTGCAATGGTCCTGCCTTTTCCAGACACTGTTTCCCTTTGTCTTTCTCCCTTCGCCCCTCACAGGAAGAACCCTGCCCTGTATGACATTTTCTCATAGTCCTGCTTTTTGCTTTCTCAAGTGAATTTGCAAAGGGCCTTGAATGGCCACGAGTAAGTGTTCTTTACAGAGCAACTGAGTTGCCAGGAACCTTTCCTAAGGAGTGTGCCTCTTGTTTCTCTGGAAAGTTATATTCTCACCAATGGTCAGCTGCCTCCTGAATGAAGTGATAGTGGGCACCCTGCTGTCTTTTCTGTCTCCTGCCTTTGACCAAAGAAAACAAGTCTACATGGTGGCAATCCTGCCCTTAAGTTCTGGGGTGAATTTCTTAAATACATGTTTTTGCAAGATAGAAAATTGGAGCACTGGAGTTAATTCTCCTTTTTGGACACTTGGTTATGAATGCAAAGACAAATGCTCTGATTTGCCAGCATTTAGCATAAAGCTGGAAAAGACAACTATGTTCAGGGAAAACCGGGTTCTACATGCAGGCCTCAAATTTACAAGCTCAAGCTGGATCCTTACAAAGTCATTAAGTCAATGTGCCTTAAATTAACTCAGCTTTAAGTTGGGAAAAATACCTACCATACTCAACTTTGTTGTGAGGGTAAAATAGGTTAAAGTAATTGAAAGAGTGAATAGCACTATACACATGCAAAGGAATGTTATTAAACATCAACATTTCATTATCAAAGGCAGATCATTTACATTTGGGCTCCTACAAAAATATTTATATTTATACTATATTAATATATTTAAATATTTAATAATTTAATATATTTAAATGTTTATATATTAATATATTAAGATATTTAAAATTCAGTTGGCTTAATCTCTTCTGGTTCCCCTTTGAGAGAAAGAAGGGCTTAAAGTTTGGTTGGTGGAAGAGAGTTCTTGGAAACTAAGAGTCTCCCATACTGAAATATGAAGCTCAGATTATATTCCAAATAGACATGCTTTTAAAATTTACCCTGTGTCTGTACCCTCCCAATGATACACATATCTGAGAGTTCATAATACTGACATTTGTAACTTGAGTAAGTCTCCTGCCCTTTAAATTTATGTACCATTGCTGAACTAGACACATGTAAGAATTGTCTTAACCACATTTTACTGATAGTCTTTCTATTAACCTTTTTCTTCCTGGTTAATGTTGTAGTTTTCCTTTCTCAACATATACCTAACCAAGGGAAAAATGGGAATTTACTGTCTTCACGGTTTGTATTGAGTTTTACTTTCTCCATTTTCTCTGTGCTATGGGTTAATCTCACTACACACAATTCTTTTAGTTCTATGTCATCTGCTATGGAAGAACCCCCTTTAGTGCCAGAAACTGCTTACGCACCACAAATTAAGTTTGATTTAAAGCTTCATGTGTAGGGAAGCCACAGCCTCTGTCAGGCATGAAGCAGAAAGCTGATCCTGTCCTTTTAGACACAGTCTTTCCCTCTTCATTTCTAATGCAGTTTCCAAAAACAGATCTTCACAGGCTGCAGAAAGAATCTGAAAAATGATCCTTCGTCCATCTATTAATATATATGAGGTGTCTTAATTATCAGCTCTTGAAAATCTAGAAGTGACTTGCTTTGGGGGAATTATACAAACATCAGTTGATGTTTATATTTACAAATCACTCAGTAAAGCAATCAATTTCCTAACAAATATTGATATATAACAGTCAACCAATGATTCTTTGTCAGTCCCCTAGTATGTGCATAGCTCTGGGCTAGACATTTAGTGTAAGATAAATATAAGCATTAAAAAACAGGTCCCTGTTCTCAGAAATCATTAAAATTTAAACAAGAGACAAGATCCACATAGTTGAAAAAAAATATGTAGACATAATGAAGTGAAGAAGAGTGGTACAGTTTATGCTTAAAATCGACTTTCAAAGAGAGAGACTATTATTGAATAAATTAGCTGGAAAAGGTTTGAGAAGAGTCTGCCTAGACAAAAGGAATAAGGGAGTGTTTTCTGGGATTGAAGATAAATTTTGCAGAATGTGTGAAAGAGAGACACTGAAGGGATTGGTTTTGGAATAGAGGATAAAAATGAAGAGATCCTGTGATATATTTCAAATAACTTCTGAAGCATTTTATTTGAAGGATTAACAGGAAAAGCAAGTTACATGTAACAGCAAACACTGGAAAAATTAGAAAATAATAATTTAGTTTATAGGAATCACCACCTTCAAAAGTTTCAGTTAGGACTTCGTCTTAAAAACTAGTAAAAGTTTGGAATTTGTCACTCTTATCTTTATAATAAGAAAAAGAGCTGAAGAAAATTAAAATGAACAATTATTAGATCCAACAATGAGCTGAGGACACAGGGCAAACCCTTGCCCCCAAAACTTGAGAAAGAAGCAAATACTGAGAATCACAGTATATTGGGAGCAGAAACCAAGGAGCAAGAGCCAGTACAGGTAGAAACAAACTATAACTGATAAGTCACTGTAAGCCCACTATGGACTAGCCTGAGAGTTAAAAACTCCATGAAATGTAATCTTTGGAATGCCCCACATTTTCATGAGTTTTGCTTCTGGGAACCCTACCAGGATCTCAGGGTGAAGATCACAGAAAGATCTCCCTATAATTCTGTCAGAGGATTTAATAAAAGCAATCATTCCAGAGCACTCTGTGCTTCTTAACAAAGGCCTGTCCCTAAGGGAAATTCTTTTATCAGAGCCTAAACTACTTGAATTTTACCAAACCTAGCCTACCTGAGGGAAGGGAATTGCAATACTAAACTCCAGCTACCCCCTCAAGCTTTCCTGTCTCACTTAAAAAGAGGAGAAAAGCTGAGAAGCAGTTGTGAAGGTCATATTCAAAGGCACAGGCTCCATGAAAGACTAAGACTTTATCATAAGATTATAGAATGCTTACCACCAATCAGGTTCCTGTATGATAACAAGGGCTTTCAGCTGAAATAACTGCAAAGCTCAGACCCTATTTAAAAAGCAGTCTCTAGGAAAACACAAAGAAAACAGTGGAGACATAAACATGTACATTCTACGAAATTTTAGCCTCTTATACCTACAACTATAGCAAACAGTAAACAGAGCCTAACAAGATAAACATAAACTCTCACACTAAAAGTCTATTTACCTCAGTTCCTTTTACCTGGTGCATAATGTGTGGCTTTCAACAACAACAAAATATTACCAAAAAATATTAAAAAGCAAAACAGAAACAAAGACAAAAAGAAAAAACACACAACAAACAACAAACAAACAAACAAAAACCCAAACCCCAAAGAATGTAGTCTGAAGAGACAAAGTACACATCAGAACCATAATCAGATATGGCAGAGATTTGGGAATGATCAGACTGGGAATGCAAGAAAACTATGTTTAATATGTTAAGTGCTTCCATGGAACAAGCAAACAATATATATCAACAGTATTGGGCAATGTAACCAGAGAGACAGAAATTCTAAGAAAGAATCAAAAGAAAATGCTAGAAATAAAAAAACACAGTAACAGTAATAGAAATAAAGAATGCCTTTCATGGGCTTATCAATAGACCGGGCACAGATGAAGAAAGAATTAGTGATCTTGAAGATATATCAGTAGAAATTCCTAAACTAAAATGTAAAAGGGGAAAAAGTCTGAAAAAATGGAACAAAATATAACTCCCAAGGGATAATTACAAAAAGACAAAGATACATGTAATGGAAATACCAAAATTAGAAGTAAGAGAGAGAGAAGAGAACAATAGAAATATTTAAGGTATTAGAGCTGAGAATTTTCCAAAGTTAATGAAACGGTCCAAACCAAAGATTGCAGGCAGCTTAGAGAATACCAAACAGAATGAATACTAAAAAATGTACACCTTGATATATCATATTCTAACGGCAGTAAATCAAAACAAAGGGAACATCTTGAAATAATCCAAAGGAAATAAAAGTACCTCTACAAGAACAAGAATAGGAAATACATCAGACTTTTTCTTTAGAAACTGTGAAAGCAAGAAAAGTGGAGTGAAATATTCAAAGTGGTGAAAAATATCCCAACAACCTAAAATGCTGTATCCATATAAGTTATTTATCTAAAGTGAAGGGTAAATAGACTTTCTCAGACAAATGAAAACTGAGGGAACTTGTTTCCATTAGACCTATCTTGCAAGAAGTGTTAAAAGAAGTTCCTCAGAAAAAAATGAAAATGATATAGTTCAGAAATTTGGATCTACATAATGAAAGAAAGAGTGTTAGAGAAAGAATAAATTAAGATAAAACATTTTATTTTTCCTATTCATAATTTATCAAACATATAACAGTTTGTTTTAAATAATAATAGCAATAATAGTAGTTATAAGAAGAAAAGTTATGAGGACCTACTGTATAGAACTGAGACTATAGTTAATAATATGGTATTATATATGTGAAAGTTGCTGAGAGTAGATCTTAGGCATTCTCACCACATTTAAAAAAAGATTTATTTATGTTAACTGTGCTAGCCGATGGATGTGTTAATTATCTTAATCATTCTACAATGTATATGTATATAAAATAATCACATTATATACTTTAAATTTTTTTTTCAACGTTTATTTATTTTTGGGACAGAGAGAGACAGAGCATGAACGGGGGAGGGGCAGAGAGAGAGGGAGACACAGAATCGGAAACAGGCTCCAGGCTCCGAGCCATCAGCCCAGAGCCTGACGCGGGGCTCGAACTCCCGGACCGCGAGATCGTGACCTGGCTGAAGTCGGACGCTTAACCAATTGCGCCACCCAGGCGCCCCATCACATTATATACTTTAAATATATACAAGTATATTTGTGAATCACTTTTCAATAAAGTTAAGTTATAAATGTGCAAAATAATAGCATCAATGTATTTGGTGATTATAGTTTATGGATAATTGAAATTTATGACTGTTATAAGGTACCTGCACTACATGTGAAGCAGTATAGTATTATTTGAAAGTGAACTTAGATTAGTTGTAAATGTTATTGCAAACTGTAGGCCTAACACTAAATTTTCTAAAAGTACAATTGATATGCTAACAGAGAAGACAAAATAAAAGCACATAAAATGCTCAATTAAAACCAGAGAAGCCACGAAAAGGAAATTAAGAAAACAATCCCTTTTACAATGGCAAGAAAAGTAATAAAATGCTAAGGAATAAATTTAGCCAAAGAGGTGAATGATGTGTAAAGTGAAAATTATACAATGTTGATGAAGGAATTTAAAGAAAACACAGATAAATGGAAAGACATCCTGTATTCAGATTGGAAGAATTAATATTGTTAAAATGTCTACACCATCCAAAGTGATCTATAGATTCAGTGTAACCCATATCAAAATCCCAATGCCATTTTTTTACAGAAATAGAAAAAAATCTTAAAATATATGGAATCACAAAAGACCCCGAATAGCCAAAACAATCTTGAACAAGAAGAGCAAAGCTGGAAGGATCATACTTCCTGATTTCAAATTACATCAAAAAGCTACAATAATCAAAACAGTATGGCTCTAGTATAAAAACAGACATATAGACAAATAGAACAGTATGAAGAATCCACAAATCCACAATCTACAGTCAAAAGATTTTCAAAAAGCATGTCAAAAATACACAATGGGGGAAAGTATAGTCTCTTCAATAAGTACTATTGGGAAAACTGTATATCCACATACAGAATACAATTGGATCCTTACCTGGCATCATATATAAAAATCCACCCAAAAAGGATTAAGTACTTAAGCATAAGACCTGAAACCATAAAACTACTAAAGAAACCATAGGGTAAAACTTTTTGACATTGATCTAGGCAATGATTTTTTGTTTATTATACCAAAAGCATAGGCAAGAGAAGCAAAACAAATAACTAACAAACAAAAAAGAAAGACAAGTGGGATTATATCAAACTAAAAGGCTTCTAAAAGAGCATATGGTCTCACTTATATGTGAAATCTAAAAAAAGAAAGAAACACAAGTTCATAGATACAGAGACTAAATTGGTGGAGAGGCAGGAGGTTGGGGGGGGGGAGGCCAAAATGAGTGAAGGGAATCAAAAGGTACAAATTTCCAATTACAAAATAGATAAGTTGATGGGGATGTAATGCACAGCATGGCAACTATAGTTAATAATAAGAAAAAAATTCTATAACTATGTATGGTGACAAATGTAACTAGACTTATTGTGGTGATCATTTTGCAATATATACAAATACAAAATCATTATGTTGTGCACCTGAAACTAATGTTGTATGTCAATTATATTTCTATCAAAAAAGAGAGTGGATGTAATTTAGGGAATAGGAGAAAATATTTGCAATCCATATATCTGATAAGGGGTTAAAATCCAAAACATATAAGGAACTCTTACAACTCAATATTAAAACAAAACAAAACAAACACATAACCTTATTAAAAATGGACAAATGACCTGAATAGATATTTCTTCAAAGAAGACATATAAATGGCCAATGGGTAGTGCTTGTTAAGTGGGAAATCAAATCAAAATCACAATGAGTTATCATCTCCCACCTGTTAAAATGGCTATTATCAGAGAAACAAAAGATGAAAATTGTTGGCCATGATGTGGATAAAAGAGAACTCTGTACATTGTTAGTTGGAATATTAACTGGTGCAGCCACTATGGACAACAATCCAGAGATTCCTCAAAATATTAAAAATAGGGGCGCCTGGTGGCTCAGTTGGTTAAATGTCCGACTTTGGCTCAGGTCATGATCTTGCAGTTCATGGGTTCAAGCCCCATGTCAGGCTCTGTGCTGAGAGCTCAGATCCTGGATCCTGCTTCAGATTCTGTGTCTCCCTCTCTCTCTGCCCCTCTCTTGCTCACACTCTGTCTCTGTCTCTCTCTTTCAAAAATAATTAAACATTAAAAAAATAGAACTACCATACAATCCAGAAATCCCACTTCTGAGTATATATGTAAAGGAAATGAAATCAGGATCTCAAATAGGTATTTTCACTCTCATGTTCATTTCAGCATTATTCATAATAGCCTAGATATGAAAACAACCTGTGCCCATCAATGGATGAATAGTCAGAAAAATGTGGTTCATACATACAATAGAATATTATTCAATCTTAAAAAAGAAGCCAAAGTTGGGGCACCTGGGTGACTCTGTCTGTTAAGCATGTGACTTGGCTCAGATCATGATCTCACTATTCATGAGTTTGAGCCCTGAATCAAGCTCCACACTGACAGTGTGGTTCCTGCTGGGGAATCTCTTTCTCTGCCCCTCCCCGACGTGTGCACCTGCTCTCTCTCTCTCTCTCTTTCTCTCTCTCTCTCTCTCTCTCTCTCTCTCTCAAAATAAACAATAAATAAATAGCAAACCTTGCCATTTGCAACAACATAAAAGAACCTGAAAAATACTTTGCTAAGTAAAATAAATAAAAAAATGGAATATACTGTATGATATGATACGATTTCTATGTGGAACCTAAAAATGCCAAACTCATAGTAGCAGAATAGAATGGTGGTTACCAGAAGGTGGAGGGTGGAAGAAATGGGGAGATGCTGGTCGTCCAGTTATAAAATGAATAAGTCCTAGAGACCTAATGTACAGCATGATGACTATACTTAGTAATAAGGGTACTGTATACTTGAAATTTGCTAGGAGTGTAATTCTCAAATGTTTTCACCATACACACAAAAACATGGTAACTATGTATGGTGGTGGTTAATTAGTTTGATTGTGGCTTAGCTTGATTTACAATGTAAACATATACCAAAACCTTATGTTGTATACTTTAAATATACACAATCAGGATTTTTATATTTATACCTCAACAAAACTGGATTTTTTAAAAATATAGCATGAAATAAAGGGTAGAGATTGATTCCCTCCAAAATAAAATAAAAGAAAATGTCTAATTCCAATTTCCATTCATCCTAAATGGTCCTTTAAACCAAAGTGAGCCCTCCTGTGGTGTATAGATATCTTGCACCGTCTCTAGGTTATTATTATGAGTATGAGTAATCATTGTTCAGAAGTGATGATTGAAGATATCAAGAATAGAAGTATGTTTAAAAAAACTCTTAGGGGTGCCTGGATGGCTCAGTTGGTTAAGCGTCAGACTCTTGATTTCAGCTCAGGTCATGATCTCACTGTTCGTGAGTTTGAACCCACATTGGGCTTTGTGCTGAGAGTGTAGAGTCTGCTTGGGATTTTCTCTCTCCCTCTATCTGCCCCTTCCACACTCACTGTGTCTCTCTCTCAAAATAAATAAAATTAAAAAATAAAAAGTAAATAAAAATAAAATGAAGCTGCTGGGAAGCAGCTTCAGTTAAAAAAATCTCAAACAAAATCTTTATTTTAGTGTTATTTTTTAAGTTTATTTACTTATTTTGAGAGACAAAGAATGCATGGGAGGCGCACAGGGAGAGAGGGAGAGAGAGGGAGAATCCCAAGCAGACTCTGCACTGTCATCAGGGAGCCTGATGCAGGGCTCGAACTCATGAACTGTGAGATCACAAACAGCCAAAATCAGGAGTTGAATGTTTAACCGACAGAGCCACCCAGGTGCCCCCTTTGAGTGTCATTTTTAGGGCCTATTAAAGCCTTATTAGTCATAGACCAGGATCCAGCCTATAATCTGAAAAAAAAAATCAGATTTATTGACTGAATGCACTGAAGGTGGGACACTCCAGAGTAATTGTGGATCATTCCTTGACTGAAGGTAGGAAGAAAGCATTTTTATAATGTTTGGATTTTCACTGAAGATTCTGAGGAGAGTCTAGGCAAGCCCTGATAAATTCTGGATAGGTTGGGATTTTTTTTTTAATTTTTTTTCAACGTTTATTTATTTTTGGGACAGAGAGAGACAGAGCATGAACGGGGGAGGGGCAGAGAGAGAGGGAGACACAGAATCGGAAACAGGCTCCAGGCTCTGAGCCATCAGCCCAGAGCCTGACGCGGGGCTCGAACTCACAGACCGCGAGATCGTGACCTGGCTGAAGTCGGACGCTTAACCGACTGCGCCACCCAGGCGCCCCAAGGTTCGGATTTTTAAGGTAGCATTGGGAGAAGAGAGGATTGACTAGGGTTTGACAGCTGTCATGAGGCAAGTCTTAGCAATTGGGTATGCCCAGTAACATATGAAAATAGCAAAGTAGGTCTGGGGCATCACTGGTAAGAAATCAGTAGCCATTCAAAGGAGGTGGGGGTCGTTATGGCATTTTACAACTGCTGCATGACCTTGGGGAAAACAGGGTTTTCTGTTAACTTTGCAGCTGGTTTTATCTGTCTTTCCTCCCAGGCTGATTAATAGCAGGGCTGCTTATTCTCCACCCAGACTGATTTTTACTCTTTCAGTCCCACGCAGATTTTGACTCTACATCCCAAATGTGCACTACAACAAAGCATTCTGGGAAACTGAGGATTCTTTCTAGTTGTATTTTGATGAATTCAGGTCTAGCTCCACTGGTACTGTGAATGAACTACCCTGGCTCCATTGGTACTGTGCATGGATAGATCTTCCTCAGTCTCTAAACCAATTTTTTTTATTCTGTAAAATAAACTGATACTATTTATCTCAGATGGTTATCATGAAAATCCCAATGTGGTTTAGGATTCCAAAATGCTTTTGCAATCTACTGTGTCTTATAAAAACATGAATAGGAATTATTATTCCTATTATTATTGTTTTTTCAAAATAATTACAGGTGCTTATTAATATAAGACATTATATGTGAGATTGGGCATCTATTGTCTGTTCATTAAATGAAGATATTTAAGAAGTATGTCTTAGGTAAGCTTTAAATATTGTAGGCATTGGTCAAGGCTAAGATCCACTGTGGAACTAGAACTGTGAATAGTAGAGTCATCACTCTAAAATTTATCCTTCAGATAGGTGGCAATTCAGATTGTCCCTAGGTAAAAACTATGCTGATTATAAAGTTAACTTTTCCATTGAAGCCTGCTCATGATTTACAAAATCTACATTCACACATAGGTCATAAGATTTGAAACTTATTTAGATCAAAGGCAAAGTGATTGATCAGTGTTCCTTCTTCCAGTGAGATAAGCTGAGAATGGGGGAAAATAAGAAGTGTGTGTGTGTGTGTGTGTGTGTGTGTGTATGTGTGTGTGTGTGTGTATGTGTGTGTGTGTGTTAGCTCAATTTGAGGAAGGCCAGAGCAGGTGGGGTGCTTCAAGGCACTGAAAAAGTGTAGTCGGAAGTTGCCAAAACAGAGCACATCATTTTGCCTTGGGCTGTCTGAGACTTCAATAGTTTCCTCTATATTTTGGGGCAAACTATATATTCACATCTCTATATTTTTTTAATTGATTAGTTAGGAAAAGGCTATTTGGGGTCTTTAATATAGACTCACTTTATATCAAGAATAAAATCTTTTCATAGCTGTATCACATTCCCCTCTTTGTTAAGAGCATTTTACTCATTCAAGGAGAGGATGTTAAGGTAAAGAGATGAGAACAGAAAGCCAGAAAGTGGTGGAAGTAGGAGTGAAGAAACCAAAACTAAAAACACACAAAGCCCATATTCAACTTATAGTTTTTCAGTAATTGAAAGTAAATAAAATTATTTGCATTTTAAGAAGCTTGTTTGGAAAACCTTAAGATGAATTGAATATGTTTTTCAGCTCAAGAATTATAAAAGATTTGGTAAACTGTTTTATGGTATTGCCTAAGGGGTAAAAAAGTTAGATATTGATGGGAAGATATGTAAAGTGAGAATTATAATGAAAAATTACTCTCTATTGGGGCAAAGCAATTGCATTGAAATTCGTTCAGTTTCCTTTGACAATCAGATGCAATTCACAAACCTGTAGGCAAGCTTAGAGACTATTGTTGTTGTTTAATAGGAGGAGTTCAATTTCTCTGATATTTTTTATTAGCACTGTGGAGTACATACCTCACTAGAAAATTCCTTTATTTTTTATAATTCTCAAGCCTCTGGTAAGATTAATTAAAAGGTAATTCTATAATGACACGGAACTGGATTGGCCTTTTTAGAATGCTTACACCCAAAGACTACCACTCTTTTTCATGACTCTCTTATGTCACTTTGCAAATTCTTCCCGTTAAATTTTAACAGAGGGACAAATATTAGGATGTCCTTTCCTAATGACAGTTTCCACTGGGTCTCCTCCCAATAATTATTTCACTTCTCTGAATAGACATTGTAGAGCTTATAGGAATCAGCTTGTTGCAATGACTTTAAAATGGTAGATAAAAATAACCAAACTTGCACAAATGCAGCTCATGCTACTGCACATACCAAATTCCTTCAACATCCCTACAGATGACATCTTCTGGGGTCACTGGAAAATTTGGGTGCAGTTTAAGGGATAGGCTGGAAGTTTTGAATGGATATTATATTTGGGTTCAGATTTCCTTAGAGTTCAGTCTCTTACCAACATCAGAGAAGTGGGAGGGCTATTCCAATTTCTGCTAAAGGAGAATCTGTATGCTCAGATTGGAGTCTGAGGTACTTTGGCAATAGGTTGCAAGTCAGGAGGTGCAAGGAGTCACTGTGGTCAAAGTAACCCAGAGAGAGAAAAAAAGTAACCCACAGAGCAAATAAATGATAACTCCAAAATCCTCCTCAGGATTTGGTCAAATATGCTAGTCAAGCTCCAGGGGAACTGTGCACTTACTGCAGTCTGAAGACATTATTTCATCAAACTTTTGGTGAATATCCAAGCTTTATCCCTAGGTAGATTTTTTCAAAGTTCTCTATTCCTCAGGGGCAATACTAAGAGAGAAAAAGTTGCAACACATACTTCTAGGATCAAGCTGCTGCCCAGGAAATTGAGAACCTAGGCAGTGTGGCCAGTCCTCCTGCCAGATACAGTGCCTCTGTGGTAGACTCTCCATAAATCAACTGCTTGAGAGCAATTTATTTACTCCCCACTTCTTAGATCTATGGGGCAGTGTACTTCTGATATGCATCCACAACATAAGAGCTATGATTCAATTAAAATATGAAGCAAATACAGTAACCTGAGGGAGAGCCATGCATCCAGAAGGAAATTTTGTTTCCAGAAATGCTTTCAAGAGGAAACCTCAACTTAACATCTTCAGCATTCTACCATCAGAACTGTTCTCTTTGGAGAAAATGTGTGCTATGGGCTATGAAAGAATGCAGATCTTCTCTTAGTTGAATTAATGGCATGATTAGCATTTTTTAAAAAATGAAACTACCAGATTTGTTCCATCTGCCATACTGTATAAAAATCTTGTATGCTTTCATTCAAGGACATTGGCTTTGGAAGCTAGAAGAGAGAATCTAGTAATTGACTCCTGTGTTAGTATAAATGGCCGTATCCTAAAGGAATTCCTGCACCCACACAAGCTCTCAAATAGATCAAGATTACATAATTAATATTACAAAATGGCTGACTGTGTGTTTATCTTGGCTAGGAATCCCTGCCTCTTTGTTTGCACTTCTCTAAGGTGTTTCTAGTTTGCCAGTAGGGTTTTGTAAAAATTTCACAACAAATCTCATGTTACTTGCCTCCACTGCAAATATACGTATGCACCCTTTTTTATAGGGAGGGTTGGGGAAAGTGGAGGAAGATGTAGCAAGAGCAAATAAATAATGACATTTTGCAAGTCCTGAAAGGTTGACTTCATATAGTACTATCTGGTTGGTTCATTTGCACCTAATAAAGTGGCTTGGACTAGACCGAAATGTTTCATATATGTATGCTTTGTCATTCACCATTTTAATCATTTGCTGCTAGAGACCAGCAGCATTGCCTAACTTTTGTTTTTTAAAATGGTATAACCACATGGCAGATTTTAAAAAGTTAAATGATCCTGGAGAAAAAACAATTGAATAATAGGTAAAAACTAATGAAATTTGAATAAAATGTGGATTTCAGTTAATGATAATACATCAATTTTGGTTCATTAATTGTAATAAATGTACCATAATAACTTAAGGTATTAGTAACAGGGAAAACTGGACATAGGGTATGTAGAAAATCTCTGTACTATCTACTATGGACTTAATGTTTATACCCCACCCAAAACAAACATTCATACTTTTAAATTCTAATTTTTGATGTGATGGTATTGGGGGTGGGGATTTTGGCAGATGATTAGGTTATGAGGGAGAAGCCCTAAAGGATAGGATTAGTGCCCTTACAAAAGAGACTGTAGAGAGTTTTCTCATCTTTTCCATCATGTGAACACATGTGAGGGTGTAGTGAGACAACGATCTATGAATGAGGAAGTAAACCCTCATCAGGCATTAAATCTGCTGGTGCCTTGATCTTGAACTTTCTGTCTCTAGAACCATGAGAAATAAATATTTGTTGTTTAACCATTTAGTCTGTTGAATTTTTGTTAAAGCAGACCAAGTAGACTAAGACCGTATATTCAAAATTTTTCTGTAAATCTATAATTATGATAAAAATTGTTTTTAAAACAAAGCTAAAAAATGGACTAGAAAAGGTAAATGTACACCCACTATATAATTCAGCCACTCCATGTCTCACTATTTATTCAAGAAAAAAAGAAATATATGGGCATGCAAAAATGCATATGTGAATGTTCATAGCGGTTCTATGTGTAATAGTCCCTAAACTGGAAACAACCCAAATATCCATCAACAAGTAACCAGTTTATATCCATGTAATGGAATACTACTAGGCAATAAAAAATGAATTATTGCTACATTTAATAAGATGGATGAATTTCAAAATAATTGTGTTAACTGAAATAATCCAGACCAAAAAAAAAAGCACGTACTACATTATTTCATTTATATAAAATTCTAGAAAATACAAACTGATTCATAGTGACAGAACAGTGTTGTGGAAGTAGGGCAGGAGGCAGGGATTACAAAAGAGAAATTTGTGGGCAATTTATATGTTCATTATCTTAATTATGGTGATAATTTCATAGATGTATACATATATCAATCAATCAGCGCTTATAGATTGTATACTTTAAATTGTGTGCTGTTTATTGTATGCCAATTATACCCCCATTAAATCTATTTATTTAGAAAAACCCAGTCATTCATGCAGAGAGAAAGAGAGATAATTATCTTATGTTCATATATAACTACTACCCTGATCATAAAACATAGCTCTGAGCTTTTTGGTAGTGGAAATTTTGCTAATATGTACCATTGTACCTATGACTTGTCCTTTGGGGATTAGTTTTTTTTTTTTTTTTTTTTGAAAAATGAAGAGTAACCCTTACAATCCTTTACAGGCAAATATATTGAGAAAAATTCTAAATATGTATCTTCTAAAATAATTTAAAAGAAAGTCAGTTGCATTAATTTCATAAACCTTAACTTAGTGTTAGTAATTAAGCTAATAAACTGTTAGTAATTAGGAAACTTAAACTTTAAATGGGAGTTAATAGTCTGACTTCAGCTCAGGTCATGATCTCACGGTTTGTGAGTTCGAGCCCCGTGTCAGGCTCTGTGCTGACAGCTCAGAGCCTGGAGCCTGCTTCAGATTCTGTGTCCCCCTCTCTCTCTGCCCTTCCCTTGCTCATGCTCTGTCTCTCTCTCTCTCTCAAAAATAAATAAACAGGGGCGCCTGGTGGCGCAGTCGGTTAAGCGTCCGACTTCGGCCAGGTCACGATCTCGCGGTCTGTGAGTTCGAGCCCCGCGTCAGGCTCTGGGCTGATAGCCTGGAGCCTGTTTCTGATTCTGTGTCTCCCTCTCTCTCTGCCCCTCCCCCGTTCATGCTCTGTCTCTCTCTGTCCCCAAAATAAATAAACGTTGAAAAAAAAATTAAAAAAAAATAAATAAACATTAAAAAAATTAAAAGTAGTATATTGATTATTTTTTCTGAATATCTATTATGTGTCAGGCATTCAACTGGAAGTTTTTTTTAAAACAGCTTTATTGAGATATAATTTACATACCATACAATTCATCCATCTAAAATGTACAATTCACTGTTTCTTAGTATATTCACAAATATGTGCAACCATTGCCACAGTTTTGTAACATTTTCATCACCTCAAAAAGAAGCTTCAGCTGTTTAATGGGCACAGGGTTTTGTTTTGTGGTAATGAAAAATTTCTGGAACTAGATAGTGGTTATTGTTGCACAATCATGAATGTACTAAATGTCACTAACTTGTACACTTTAAAATAGTGCATTTTATGTTATATTGTATCCACCTCACTAAACAATATATCACCCATACATGTTAGGTATTTAACCCTATACCTCCATTCCTCCAGCCCTAAGCAACCACTAATTTTCTTTCTGGCTTTATAGATATGCCTATTCTAGACATATTATATTGTAGTTTTTTCCCACTGTCTTCTTTCACTGAGTATGGTTTCAAGGTTCATCCATGTTGCAGTGTATATCAGTACTTTATTCGTTCCTTTTAATGGCTGAATAATATTTCATTGTATGAACATACTACATTTTATTTATCCATTCATCAGTTGATAAAAATTTAGGTTGTTTCCACATTTGTCTATTATGAATAATGCTACAGTGAACATTTGTGTACAAGTTTTTGTGTAGATATATGTTTTCATTTTTCTTCATTATATACCTACAAGGGGAATTGCTAATAATTATATGTTTAATGATTGGAGGAACTGCCAGAGTGTTATCCAAAGTGGCTGTGCCATCTTACATTCCTACCAGTAATGTATGAGGATTCCAATTTCTCCACATCCTAGGCAACACTTCTTATAATCTTTTCAATTATAGCCAGCCTGGTGAGTATAAAGTGTTGTCAGGGGTTTTGATTTGAATTTCCCTGATGAATGACTAATTCAGACACCTTTCATGCAATTTTTTCCTCGAAATATTCCCATTTAATCAATATTTTGCATAGGCTGTCAGGGGATTCAGAGATCCTCAAAGTTATGATCCTCTAGAGTGGAACTGTTGGGTGGACACATGAAGAAAAGCTGTCATAATAGCTATAATATATTATATTTAATCATAGAAAATAATATAAAGTGCATTTGTTTCTTTCACACTGTTACATATTCGATAAAAAAAAGTGAAAGAATGCACTGCACTGAAATATTGGATTGGCTTCCACTACAAGATTCTTAATGGGAGTAGAGGTGGAAGGGTCCCAACTCCTATTGGAATGAAAAATGTACATTGTATATCACCATTTCTGAAATTAAAGGACAATCTCATAGACTGAGTAAGAAAAATTACCTATCCCTTATATATACAAAAGATATCATACCAAATAGGATTAGAAAACCAAAAAAAAAAAAAAAAAAGATGTCTATCTACCAGGGAGCTATCTGTAAGAGAAAAAAAAATACCTATCCCTTATTCATACAAATGACATTTTTTCCCATTTATTAAAATTTTTATTGTCAAAGATACCATTTTTAAAAGATACAATATTTTAATGATAATTTTCTCTTCTTCAAGGTAATTGTTTTGAGTGCCATCAAATACAGATACTGCAACCTTTATTTTTCTATTTTTTTTTACAGATACTGAAATTTTCTTTTATTATTTTTTTTAGTTTGGTCATTTTTTAATCCACTCTGGCAAACTCTATATCTATTTTATATATTGACATCATTCACATTCAATGTAATTATTGATATGTTGGGCTTATGTCTGCCATTTTATTTATTTATTTTATTTTTTTATTACTTTTAATTTAACTGTATTTTTTATTTTTTAAAATTTACATCCAAGTTTGTTAGCATATAGTGAAACAATGATTTCAGGAGTAGATTCCTTAGTGTCCCTTACCCATTTAGCCCATCCCCCATCCCACAACCCTTCCCGTAACCCACAGTTTGTTCTCCATATTTATGAGTCTCTTCTGTTTTGTCCCCCTCCCTGTTTTTATATTATTTTTGTTTCCCTTTCCCTTATGTTCATCTGTTTTGTCTCTTAAAGTCCTCATATGAGTGAAGTCATATAATTTTTATCTTTCTCTAACTAATTTCATTTAGCATAATACCCTCCAATTCCATCCACATAATTTCAAATGGCAAGATTACATTCTTTTTGATTGCCGAGTAATACTCTATTGTGTATATATACCACATCTTCTTTATCCATTCATCCATCAATGGACATTTGGGCTCTTTCCATACTTTGGTAATTGTTGATTAGTGCTGCCATAAACATGGAGGTGCGTGTGTCCCTTCGAAACAGCACACCTGTATCCCTTGGATAAATACCTTTCTCTGTATGGCTTATTTCACTTAGCATAACACTCTCAAGTTCCATCCATGTTGCTACAAAAGGCCATATTTCATTCTTTCTCATTGCCACATAGTATTCCATTGTGTATATAAACCACAATTTCTTTATCCATGCCTCAGTTGATGGACATTTAGGCTCTTTCCATAATTTGGCTATTGTTGAGAGTGCTGCTATAAACATTGGGGTACAAGTGCCCCTATGCATCAGCACTCTTGTATCCCTTGGGTAAGTTCTTAGCAGTGCAATTGCTGGGTCATAGGGTAGTTCTATTTTTAGTTTTTTGAGCAACCTCCATACTGTTTTCCAGAGTGCCTGCACCACCTTGCATTCCCACCAACAATGCAAAAGAGATCCTCTTTCTCCACATCCTTGCCAACATCTGTTGTTGCCTGAGTTATTAATATTAGCTACTCTGACAGGTGTGAGGTGGTATCTCAGTGGTTTCATCTGTATTTCCCTGATGATGAGTGATGTTGAGCATTTTCTCATGTGCCTGTTGGCCATCTGGATGTCTTCTTTGGAGAAGTGTCTATTCATGTCTTTTGCCCATTTCTTCACTGGATTATTTGTTTTTTGGGTGTTGAGTTTGATAAGTTCTTTATAGATTTTGGACACTAACCCTTTATCTGATATGTCATTTGCAAATATTTTCTCCCATTCTGTTGGTTGCCTTTTAGTTTTACTGATTGTTTCCCTCACTGTGCAGAAACTTTTTATTTTGATGAGGTCCCAGTAGTTCATTTTTGCTTTTGTTTCCCTTGCCTCCAGAGATGTGTTGAGTAAGCAGTTGCTGTGGGCAAGATCAAAGAGGTTTTTGCCTGTTTTCTCCTCAAGGATTTTGATGGCTTCCTGTCTTACATTTAGGTCTTTTGTCCATTTTGAGTTTATGTTTGTGTATGGTGTAAGAAAGTGGTCCAGATTCATTCTTCTGCATGTTGCTGTCCAGTTTTCCCCACACCACTTGCTGAAGAGACTGTAGAAGGATCATACCTTGAGATCATAAAAGCCATATACGAACAACCCAACGCTAATGTCATCCTCAATCGGGAAAAACAGAGCTTTCCCCCTAAGGTCAGGAACAAGACAGGGATGTCAACTCTCACCACTGCTATTCAACATAGTATTGGAAGTCTTAACCTCTGCAATAAGACAACACAAAGAAATAAAAGGCATCCAGATTGGCCAGGAGGAGATCAAATTTTCACTCTTCACAGATGACATGATATTCTATATGGGAAACCCGAAAGATTCCACCAAAAAACTGCTAGAATTGATTCATGAATTCAGCAAAGTTGTAGGATATGAAATCAATGCACAGAAATCGATTGCATTCCTATACACCAACAATGAAGCGACAAAAAGAGAAATCAAGGAATTGATCCCATTTACAGTTGCACCCAAAACCATAAGATACCAGGAATAAATCTAACCAAAGAGATGAAAATTCTATACGTTGAAAACTATAGAAAGCTTATGAAAGAAATTGAAGAAGACACAAAAAAAATGGAAAAAGTTTCCATGCTCCTGGATAAGAACAACAATATTGTTAAAATGTCAACACTACCCAAAGCAATCTACATATTCAATGCAATCCCTATCAAAATAACACCAGCATGCTTCACAGAGCTAGAACAAATAATCCTTAAATTTGTATGGAACCAGAAAAGACCCCGAATAGCCAAAGCAATCTTTAAAAAGAAAACCAAAGTAGGAGGAATCACAATCCCAGACTTCAATCTCTACTACAAAGCTGTAATCATCAAGACAGTATGGTACTGGCACAGGAACAGACACTCAGATCAATGGAACAGAATAGAGAACCCAGAAATGGACCCACAAACGTATGGCCAACTAATCTTTGACAAAGCAGGAAAGAATATCCAATGGAATAAAGACAAATGACCTTATATTAAATATGATTAGAAAACCAATAGAATACATTTCTATGTATCAGGAAGGTATCTGGACAGTTTTTGTAACAGGTGGTATCTGTCTAGGGAGGTGCTAAACTGACAGTCACTTTTAGGATGAGCAGTGGGTACTGGGAAAAATAAATACTATTCAACAAGAGCCATCACAGTTATTTTGGTGAGTAGTAGCTTACTACTGTCACTGTAGCTTTACTTTTATGACCTATGAAAGTTGTCTGTTCCTAGGGAGTAAATAAATGAGCATTTTCCCAGTAGTCTGAGGAGTCACCTACAAAGTTTGGACATTTGGTATGGCTGGATGGAGTAACAGTGGCCTAAGATTTTGAAACTCAAAGGAATTTGCCTAAGCAGATTTGAGGGGGTCATTACACTCCATGGTATATTCTTAGAACCTGAGAAAACTTCCTTATATTCGAAGCTTACACATTTGCGTTTCTTAGGGCAGTCAGCCTCACTTTTTCTACCATTTCAGCTTTTTAGAAAATGGAATGATTTGGAGTTGCAATTAAAATCCCAAGCAGAATCTTTTCTAGGATGTTCCATTGATTAACTGCAAAGAAAGCAAAGAAAAAATAAGCAATTCAAGTACTGTACCTTATTTCACCCTCTCTAATGTGACCTGCCAGTTCTTCAATAAACTTCTCCCCTTTCATCCAGTAGATCATTGGTCCAGACTCTCCACTGAATCCAAAGAATGCTTTGCAAGGGATGTTCAGAGGCTTACCTGGGAATGACAGAGAAAAGGAATTGAACAAACGGCTCCTGGTTATCACTAGGAGACAGAAAAGGACTGTTTAATATCCAAAGGAAAGCTCAGAGGTGACCCATTTTCAACTCTTCTTCCAATCATTTTATCACTGGAAGATGGCGGCATAGGAGGACGCTTGGGCTCACTGCGCATCCTGCTGATCACTTAGATTCCACCCACACCTGCCTAACTAACCCAGAAAACTGCCAGAAGACTAGCAGAACGGAGTCTCCGGAGCCAAGCGCAGACAAGAGGCCCACGGAAGAGGGTAGGAAGGGCGGAGAGGCGGTGTGCGCTCCATGGACTGGCGGGAGGGAGCGGGGATGGAGGGGGGGCCGCCTGCCAGGCAGAGCCCCCGAGTCTGGCTGGCAAAAGTGGAGGGGCCGGACGGAGTGTGTTCCAACAGCAGGCGGAACTTGACATCTGGAAGGTTATAAGTTAACGGCTCTGTTCTGAGAATGGGAGGGCTGGAGGACAACGGGAGGGAGAGTTGTTGAGCCCTGGACAACAGAGCGCAGCGTGGCAGGGAACAAAGGCACTCGCCAGCGCCATCTCCCTCGCCCATCCCCCAGCCAAAATCCCAAAGAGAACCAGTTCCTGCCAGGGAACTTGCTTGCATCAGGCAAACACCCAAAGCTGTGCTTCTGCGGATCCATCCCTCCGGCGGGTCTGACTCCCTCCCGCTGCCACAGGGCCCCTCCCGAAGTGGATCTCCAAAGGAAAAGCGAGCTGAACCTGCCCCTCCCGCCCCGTGCACCTTGCCGATCCACCCCAGCTAATACGCTAGATACCCAGCACCACAAGCCTGGCAGTGTGCAAGTAGCCCAGACGGGCCACGCCACCCCACAGTGAATCCCACCCCTAGGAGGGGGGAAGAGAAGGCACACACCAGTCTGACTGTGGCCCCAGCGGTGGGCTGGGGCAGACATCAGGTCTGACTACGGCCACACCCACCAACGCAAGTTATTCAAGATAGCACAAGGGAAGTGCCCCGAAGTCCCCCACCACTCCAGGGACTATCCAAAATGACGAAACAGAAGAATTCCCCTCAGAAAAACATCCAGGAAATAACAACAGCTAACGAACTGATCAAAAATGATCTAAAAACTATAACAGAAAGTGAATTTAGAATAATAGTCATAAAATTAATTGCTGGGCTTGAAAACAGTATAAAGGACAGCAGAGAATCTCTTGCTACAGAGATCAAGGGACTAAGGAACAGCCAGGAGGAGCTAAAAAATGCTATCAACGAGTTGCAAAATAAAATGGAGACAACTACTGCTCGGATTGAACAGGCAGAGGAGAGAATAGGTGAACTAGAAGATAAAATTATGGAAAAAGAAGCTGACAAAAAGAGAGATAAAAAATCCAGGAATATGAGGGGAAAATTAGAGACCTAAGTGATGCACTAAAGAGAAATAATATACGCATAATTGGTATTCCAGAGGAGGAAGAGAGAGGGAAAGGTGCTGAAGGTGTACTTGAGGAAATAATACCTGAGAACTTTCCTAATCTGGGGAAGGAAAAAAGCATTGAAATCCAAGAGGCACAGAGAACTCCCTTCAGACGGAACTTGAATCGATCTTCTGCACGACATATCATAGTGAAACTGGCAAAATACAAGGATAAAGAGAAAATTCTGAAAGCAGTTAGAGATAAACGTGCTCTAATATATAAAGGGAGACCTATAAGACTCGTGACCGATCTCTCTACTGAAACTTGGCAGGCCAGAAAGGAATGGCAAGAGATCTTCAATGTGATGAACAGAAAAAAATATGCAGCTGAGAATCCTTTATCCAGCGAGTCTGTCATTTAGAATAGAAGGAGAGATAAAGGTCTTCCCAAACAAACAAAAATTGAAGGAATTCGTCATCACTAAACCAGCCCTACAAGAGATCCTAAGGGGGATCCTGTGAGACAAATTACCAATCATTTTATCACTGTACATGAGAAAAAATTTAAATAATCACAAGGACTTCTGGGAAATTTCAAAATTAAGATATTATCAAAAATTAAAAAGTAAATAAAGTTAATCAGTTTTTAGAGCGGCTTATTTTTACTGCCTCCTTACCAGGAACTAATAAAGAGAAATCAAATGGAAAGAACTGTCCTTTACTTTTCTTTTTTAAGAGCATTAATTATTGCTTACTTGGACTTGCCTTTGAAGTTAACATTAATCAAAAGTATAAGTTAATTTTTTATTGGTGAGAAAGCATACAATAGGCTACCCACTATTAAGATTGCAAAGGGAAAGTTTGTTTATTCTGATGATTGTCTATTCTTAGAAGAATTGGATGATGCAAATCAGAGAGAGAATTTTTTAGTTCAAAACTGTTTATAAAAAGTACATGCAGGAAAAACAGTCTCAACATCTTTTATATTCTTGGAGTTTGCTCATAGTATTTAAATAATTCTAGGCAATACTGCAGCATTTTTTATTATTCATCTTTGTGATTATAGCTAAAAACTTTGTTTTAATTGTAAATTTATCATCAATATATAGCAATTATTTTCTGCTGGCATTGATTGTATTTTCTTCTTGCAAAGTAGGTTAATAAGAGAAGAATGGTATAAAGAGCACAGTCTAGACATTTCTGACAAAGGAACCCCCCAATTCATTAATCGTAATGTAGCATATCATTTTCTCCATAGTATGCAATTTTTGCCATCGTTGAAGAACCAGATAATTTCAAAAATATTTTTCTTTGTAGAGTGGATTTGTTCCCATAATTACTCTGAGATGTAGACAAATTCACCATTCTATTCTTAAATTGATCTGAAACTTTCATATTCTAAGAATCATTACTTTCTGGGACTCTTTCTATTTAATAACCATAATTAGCACATGGTTTTCTTTGAGGACCATTTTCATAAAGAAACAATTTTAATGGGAGTTAGGTTCTACATTAAGACAAAGTGGAAATTAAAAGAACCTCATAGACATGTAGATCCTGGATAATAGGCAGAGCTTAAATATAATAAGTAACTTGTATATTGATCTTTCTATAGTGCAAATTTATTATCTCAGCAAAATGACATATTGTGGACCTTTGGGATCATTCAATTATTGTCAAAACTTTTGGTATCAATAGTCTGTCTTGTATGTCTAACACAAATATGAAACAAGGTTACTAATTGTTGCTTTGAACATGTGCTCTGTGATATAAGCTTATGTAGAAATGAAAGATATAGCCTTGTATGGTGGAAAGTGCACAGGAGATTTGGATCCTGGTTTCGGATACAGCATGAAAAAGCAGATTATCTGGCTCTGGGCAGATTACCTAACACTTTATAAACTAACTGTTACACATGTAATAAGGATGGTGATATTTGGGAAGCTAAAGTAAGCCAGTGTTTACAAAAGTACTTGGTAAATTCAAAAGTGCCATCCAAATTTAGCATGGTGGTGTTTTCCTTCCGAGGCTTGGTCTTTCAAGAAATTAAATTGAAGCATAATCTGATATGGATACTGGGATAGATAAGTGTTAATTCTGGCTTTGTCAATTTCATATCCTTTTTAAATTTATGAACCCAGTGTGATAATAGCCTTCTCTTATCAATGCGCTATAAATATTTCCTGTATTCTAAAGTAGGTATGATTTATCCAAGCAGGTCCTGTGTTCTCTAAACCTGAACACAGTGTCTTTTCTATGCCTTACTGCTCTTGATTCCCATGAAATTGAAGCTATTAAGGGACATCAAACCAGATGACAGAAAATCCAGAGACTATGATAAACATTATTATAAATAATCCCAGTTGTGAAAACTACCAGTATATATATATATATGTGTATATATATATATATATATATATACACATAGGTGTATATATACATATGTGTATATATATATATGTATATATATATGTGTGTGTATATATATATATATATACATATACACACACACACATACACATACATACATACGTATAAATTCTGGTTGTCATTCTTTTGGGCTATGTTGAAGAATATATCAAATAAAATACCTTATAGTAATTCCTAGCATGTAGATGCTAAGATCTCTTTTGATTTTAATGGAGAAAGGCAATTATAGCAATGTACAAATAGGGACTTCCTTGAGGTGGTCTATCAAAATGACAGATTCTGCCTTTCCTTGGTACTATACAATGGGTACTGACTATAGCAGCAATTTCTTCTTGTAATGTTTTTACTCTCCCATCAGACTGTTCTTGTTAAATAAATATTCAGCAAATGCTGAATAAATATCCTGAATAATTTTTGTCAATGGCTAAAACAGGAAAACCATTTAACCATCATATGCAATACTCTGAGGAGAGCACCAAAACCATTAGCTTTTGTGTCAGATAGTGAGACTCTGTGTGCAAGGGTGTGGGTATCTTCTCTTCCAAAAGATATGTGAAGGATCTCTGCATTGAGAAATAATGTGAAACGGAATCAACCCAAACTTTCTAAAAGAGGGCTTATTTCCATGTAAAAACACTTAGCTACTATTTGCATATGTTTTCTACTGTATTGTTTTGCCTCTGGACATTTTCAAAGTCATTCCCTTGGTATTTTATACCCTACTAGTAGAAATGACCAGCTCACATTTGTATCTAAAGGGGATAGTACAGTAGGCTGAAAATTATAAAAATAAAAAGAACTTCATAAGTTTCTCAGTGTTTTGTGCTGTTCACAAGAGAATGGTTTTAGATAATCCTTGTAGGATTAATCTGTATTACTAACAATTTCTCTATCACTTTCTTAAGTCTAGACAGGCAACAAAACATATGTTCATACAAAGAAATGTATATGAATATTCATAGCATCTTTATTTGTAAATAGCCAAAAACTGGAACTAGTCTAAATGTTCACCAACAGGTGAAGGGATAAACCCTGGTACATTCATACCATAAAATTTTAATCAAGTGTGAAAATGAATAAATAGTGATACCACTCATCCATTGGTAAACACTGTCCATCCATTGATGGACACTTAAGTTTGTTTCTATATCTTGGCTATTTTAAACATTGCTTTAATGAACATTAGGGTGCAGATATATTTTTAAGTTAGTGTTTTTTAAAAAAAATAAATACCCAGAAGTGTAATTGTTGGATTATATAGTAGTTCCACTCTTAATTTTTTAAGGAATCTCCATAGTATTTTCCATAGTGGCTGCACCAATTTACATTCCCACCAATAGTGCACAAAATTTCCCCTTTTTCCACATCCTTGCCAACGTTTATTTCTTGTCTTGTTGATTTGAGCCATTCTAAAAGGTGTAAGATTATATCTCATTGTGGTTTTGATTTGCATTTCCCTGATGATTAGTGATGTTGAGCGTGTTTTCATGCGTTTTTTGGTCCTCTGAACACTTTTTGATAAGATGATGATGATGATGATGATTTGGTGTTGTTATATAAGTTCTTTATACATTTTGGAGATTAACCTCTTACTAAATATATCATTTACAAATATTTTCTCCCATTTAGTAGGTTGCTTTTTTGTTTTGTTGACTTCCTTTGCTTTTTATTTTGATGACATTTATTTTTGCTTTTGTTTCCCTTGCCTTAGGAGACATATCTAGAAAAAAATGTTGCTGTAGCCAATGTGACAGAACTTATTTCCTGTGTTCTCTTCTAGAATTTTTATGGTTTAATGTCTCACATTTAGGCCCTTAATCCAATTTGAGTTTATTTTTATTTATGCTGTTAAAAGGTGGTCCAGTTTCATTTTTTTTTGCATGCAGCTGTCCAACTTTCCAACAGCACCATTTATTGAAGAGACTGTCTTTTCCCCATTGTATATTTTTGCCTCCTTTGTCATAGATTTATTGACCATATAAATGGTGCATCTATTTCTGGGCTCTCTACTCTCTTCTATTTACCTATATGTCTATTTTGTCCCAATATCACACTGTTTTAATTACTGCAGCTTTGTAGTATATCTTGAAATCTGGAATTGTGATACCTCCAGGTTTTGTTTTTCTTTCTCAAGATTGCTTTGGCTATTTAGGGTCTTTTATGGCTCCCTACAAATTTTAGTATTTATTTTGGTTTTGTGAAAAATGGTGTTGGTATTTTGATAGTGATTTTATTGAATCTGTATTACTTTGGGTAATATGGAAATTTTAACAAAATTAATTCTTCCAATCTATGAGCATGGAATAACTTTGCATTTATGTCATCATTAATTACTTTAATCACTGTTTTACAGGTTTCAGAGTACAAGTCTTTCACCTCTTTGGTTAAGTTTATTTCTAGGTATTTTATTGTTTTGGTCATAATTGTAAATAGTGCTGTTTTCTTAATTTCTCTTTCTGCTACTTAATTATTAGTGTATAGAAATGCTACCAATATCTGGATATTAATTTTGTATTCTGCAACTTTACTGAATTCGTATATTACTTTTGGTAGTTTTTTTATGGAATCTTTAGGATTTTCTATAGCATTCTATTGTCTGCAAATAGCAGCAGTTTAATTTCTTCTTTACAAATAACGATGCCTGTTATTTTCTTATCTTGTCTTATTTCTGTGGCTAGGACTTCCTGTGCTATTTAGAATAAAGTGGTGAGAAGAGACATCCCTGTCTTGTTCCTAATCTTAGAGGAAAAGCTCTCCATTTTTCACCATTAGCTTAGGGTTTTTCATACATGGCCTTTATTATGTCAAGGTATGTTCCTTCTATCCCCACTTTTTAAAGAGTTTTTATTGTGAATGGATGCTATCCTTTGTCAAATGCTCATTCTGCATCTGTTGAGATTATCATATGATTTTTATCCCTCACTTTGTTGATATGGTATATCACGTTGATTGATTTGCAAATGTTGAACCATACTTGCATCTCTGGAATAAATCCCACTTGATCATATTGGATGATATTTTTAGTATACTGTTGTATGTGGTTTGCTAATATTTGTTGAGGATTTTGCATGTATGTTTATCAGGAGTAGTAACCTGTAGTTTTCTGTAGTTTTTGTCTGGTTTAGATATCAGGGTAATTCTGGCCTTGTAGAATGCATTTGGAGGCTTTTCTTCCTCTTCCATTTTTGGAATAGTTTGAAAGAATAGGTATTAAATCTTCTTTAAATATTTAGTAGAATTAATCTGTGAATCCATCCAGTCCTGGGTTTTAATGTTTTGATAGTTTTTTGATTAATGATTCATTTTTATTACTTGCAACCTGCTTGCTCAGATTTTCTATTTTTTCCTGGTTCAGTTTTGGAATGTTGTATGTTTCTAGGAATTTATCCATTTCTTGTAGGTTATTCAATGTCTTGCAATTTTTCTTAGTATTCTCTTTTAATCTTTTGTATTTATGTGGTGTTTGTTGTTATTTCCCCTATCTTGTTTCTGATTTGATTTACTTCAGTCTTTCTCTTTTTTTCTTGATGAATCTTGTTAAGTCTATCCATTTTGCTTATCTTTTAAAGAACCATCTTTTGGTTTAATTGATTATTTTCTATGTTTTTAAGTCTATGTTATTTATTTCTGCTTTGATCTTTGTTATTTCCTTCCTTTTACACCTTAGGCTTTGTTCTTCTTTTTCTAGTTCTTTTAGGCGTGAAGTTAGATTGTTTATTTGAGATTTTTCTTGTTTCTTGAGATAGGCCTATTATTGCTATATATTTCCCTCTAAAAACTGCTTTTGCTGTGTCCCAAAGATTATAGACACTTGTGTTTTCATTTTAGTTCATCTCCAGCATTTTTTATTTCTTCCTTAATTAGTTCATTGACATGCTGGTTGTTTAATATCATGCTGTTTATTCTCCATATGTTTGTGTTTTTTTCCCCAGTTTTTTGTCTTGTGATTTATATCTAGTTTCATACTATTGTTGCTGGAAAAAATGCATGGTATGATTTCAATCTTATTAATTTTTTTTAAGACTTGTTTTGTGGCCTAATATGTAATCTATTCTGGTGAATTTTCCATGTGCAATTGAAAAGAATATGTATTCTGTTGTGTGGGGATGGAATGTTCTATATATATGTAATATGAATCTGGTCCAATGTGTCACAAAATGGCACCATTTCCTTGTTGATTTTCTGCCTGGATGATCTATCCATTGGTGTAAGTGGGTGTTAAAGTCCTCTATGGTAATTTATATTACCATTTACTTCTCTCAGTATGTCAGTTAATAAGTGTTTTATGTGTTTAGGTGTTCTAGTGTTGCATGTGTAGTCATTTACAATTGTTATATCCCCTTATTGGATTAAGCTCTTTATCATAATGTAATGCACTTCTTTGTCTCTTGTGTCAGCCTTTGTTTTAAAGTTTCCTTTAATTACTACTACCCCAGCTTTTTTGCTGTCTCCATTTGCATGGTAAATGTTTTTCTATTCCTTCACTTTCAGTCTGTATGTGTCTTTAGATTTGAAGTGAGTCTTTCTGAGGCAGTATAGAGATAGCTCCTGTTATTTGTTTTTTTTTTTTTTAATTTTTTAACGCTTATTTATTATTGAGAGACAGAGAGACACAGAGCGTGAGCAGGGGAGGGGTAGAGAGAGGGAGAGACATAGAATCTGAAGTAGGCTCCAGGCTCTGAGCTGTCAGAACAGAGCCCAACGTGGGGCTAGAACTCACAAACTTCTAGATCATGACCTGAGTCTGAGTCAGTCACTTAACCAACTGAGCCACCCAGGCACCCTGAGATAGCTCTTGTTATTTGTTAATCCATTTTGTCATCCTATGTATTTTGATTGGAGCATTAAGGCCATTTACATTTAAAGTAATTATTGACACTTATGCACTTATTCCCATTTTGTTATTGGTTTTCTGATTGTTTTTAATGTTCTTCTCTGTTCCTTTCTTATTATTTTGCTGTCTTTCTTTGTGATTGATGGGTTTCTATAGTGTTATGTTTGGCTTTCCTTGTTGTTGTTTTTTTTTTAACTTTTTGTATATATCATAGGCAACGATGTGGTTCATATATAACATCCTAAGTTAATAGCAGTCTACATTAATTTGATGGTCATTTAAGTTCAAACACATTCTTAAAAAAAAGAAAAAATATACATTTCTTTTTTTACACCAACACATGAAAGATGGTTGTCATATTTTACATCTTGTTATTCATAATTTTATTATGTCTAATTATTTCCAATTTTCCACTTAAAGGTTTACCTTTAAAATATCCTTTTTAAAAAGTTTTTATTTAAATTTCAGTTAGTTAAGATACAGAGTAATATTAGTTTCAGGTGTGCAATACACTGATTCTAATGTGCTCCTTAATCCTCATCAACTATTTAACCCAAAACCCTCACCTCCCTTTTGGCAGCCATCAGTCTGTTCTCTATAGTTAAGAGCTTGTTTTTTGGTTTAGCTCTCCCTTTTTACCTTTATGATTGTTTTGTTTCTTAAATTCGATATATGAGTGAAATATATGCATATATATATATATATATATATATATATATACCACAGCTTCTTTATCCATTCATCAGTCAATGGACATTTGGGCTGTTCCCATAATTTGGCTATTGTTGATAATGCTGCTATAAACATTGGGGTCCATGTATCCCTTTGAATTAATACTTTTGTATTTTTTGGGTAAATACCTAATAGTGCAATTACTAGATCATAGTTGTAGTTATATTTTTAACTTTTTGAAGAAATCTCCATACTCTTTTCCAGAGTGGCTGCACTGTATGGATTGCCACCAACAGTGCAAGAGGGGTCGGCTTTCTCCACATCCTTGGCAACACCTGTTATTTCTTGTGTTGTTAATTGTAGCCATTCTTACTGGTGTGAGATGATATCTCATTGTAGTTTTGATTTGAATTTTTCTGATGATGAATGAAGTTGAGCATCTTTTTCATGTGTCTATTGGCCATCTGCATGTCTTCTTTGCAAAAATTTCTATTCTATACATTGGATTATTTATTTTTGGAGTGTTGAACTTCATGTTCTTTATATATCTTGGATGCTAAAAATTCATTTTTATTTTTAAGTTGATTTGTTTTTGAGATAGAGAGCAAGCACGTGTGTGAGTGGGGGGGGACAGAGAGAGAAGAGAGAGAGAGTCTCAAGTAAGCTCCAAACTATCAGCACAGATTTCTGCATATTGATTTTGTATCCTACAACTTCACTGAATTCGTGTATCAGTTCTAGCAATTGTGTGTGTGTGTGTGTGTGTGTGTGTGTGTGTGTGCGGGGTCTTTCAGGTTTTCTATGTAGAGTATCAAGTCATCTCCAAAAGTTACAGTTTTACCTCTTCCTTGCCAATTTGTATGCCTTTTATTTCTTTCTGTTTTTTGGTTGCCGAGGCTAGGACTTGCAAAACTATGCTAAATAACACAGTAGTGAGATTGGACATCCCTGCTATATTCCTGACCATAGAGGAAAAGCTATAAGTTTTTCTCTATTGAGGATCATATTAGCTATGGGTTGTTCGTATATGGCCTTTATTATGTTGAGGTATGTTCCTTCTAACCCTATATTGTTGAGAGTTTTTTTCATGAATGGATGTTTTACTTCGTCAGATACTTTTTCTGCATCTATTGAAAAGATCTTATGGTTTTTATCCTTTCTTTTATCAATGTGGTGTATCACGTTGAATGATTTGTGACTATTGAACCACCTTTGCAGCCAAGGAATAAATCCCACTCAATCGTAGTGAATGATTCTTTTAATGTACTGCTGGATTCAGTTTGCTAGTATTCTACTAAGAATTGTTGCATCCAGTTCATCAGAGATATTGGCCTATAGTTCTATTTTTTAGTGGAGTGTTTATCTGGTTTGGGTATCAGGGTAATGCTGGTGTCATGAAATGAATTTCAAAGTTTTCTTTCCTTTTCTATTTTTTGGAATAGTTTGAGAAGAATAAGTATTAATGGTTCTTTAACTGTTTGGAAGAATTCACCTGTAAAGCCATCTGGTCCTGGACTTTTTGTTTCCTGGGAGAATTTTTTTATTACTGATTCAATTTTTTTTTTTTTTGCTAGTTGTTGGTGTGCTCAAATTTTCTATTTATTCCTGTTTCAGCTTTGGTAGTTTATGTTTCTAGGAATTTATCTGTTTCTTCCAGGTTGTTCACTTTGTTGGCATATAGTTTTTCATAATATTTCCTTATAATTGTATTTTTAAAATTTTTTTAACACGTATTTATTTATTTTTTTTTCAACGTTTATTTATTTTTGGGACAGAGAGAGACAGAGCATGAACGGGGGAGGGGCAGAGAGAGAGGGAGACACAGAATCGGAAACAGGCTCCAGGCTCTGAGCCATCAGCCCAGAGCCCGACGCGGGGCTCGAACTCGCGGACTGCGAGATCGTGACCTGGCTGAAGTCGGACGCTTAACCAACTGCGCCACCCAGGCGCCCCAACACGTATTTATTTTTGAGAGACAAAGCATGAGCGGGAGAGGGGCAGAGACAAAGGGAGACACAGAAGCCAAAGCAGGCTCCAGGCTCTGAGTTGTCAGTGCCAAGCCAGATGCGGGGCTCGAACTCACAAACTGTGAGATCATGACCTGAGCCGAAGTCAGATGCTCAACTGACTGAGCCACCCAGGCGCCCCATAATTGTCTGTATTTTTGTGGTATTGATTGCTATTTCTCCTTTCTCATTAGTAATTTTATTTCTTTTGGTTTTTTTTGTTTTTTTTTTTTTTTTTGCTTTTCTTTTTGATAAACCTGACTAGGGGCTTATAAATTTTATTATTTTTTTTTTTCAAAGAACAAGGTCCTGCTTTCATTGATCTATTATGTTGGTTTTTAGTTTCTATATCATTTATTTCTGCTGTAATCTTTATTATTTACTTCTTTCTGTAGTTTTGTGTGTTTTTTTCTTGCTCTCTAAATGTAAAGTTAATTTTTCTGTTTGAGATTTTTCTTGCTTCTTAAGGTAGGCCTGTTTTGCTATATGCTGCCCTTTAGAACCTCTTTTGCTGCACCCCAAACATTTTGGGCCACTGTGTTTTCATTTTTACTTGTTTTCATATACTTTTACAATTTCTTCTTTGATTTCCTGGTTCACCCATTCATTGTTTAGTATCATGTTGTTTAACCTCCATTTATTTGTGGTTTTTCCAACTTTTTCTGATGGTTGACTTCAAGTTTCATTGCACTGTAGTCATAAAATATGCATGCTGTGATCTCAGTCTTTTTGTACTTGTTGAGACCTGATTTGTGATCTAGTATGTGATCTATTTTGAAGAATGTTCCAGATGCACTTGAAAATAATGTGTATTCTGCTGTTTTAGGATGGAATGTTGTGAATATATCTGTTAAGTCTATCTGGTCCAGTGTATCATCCACTGCCATTATTTTCTGTTTAGATGATCTGTCCATTGATGTAAGTGGGGCATTAAAATTCCTTTAATATTATTGTATTATTATAAATGAGTTCCTTTATGTTTGTTATTAATTATTTCATATATTTGGGTGGTTCCACATTGGTTACATAAATATTTACAATTGTTATATCTTCCTGTTGGATTGTCTCCCTTTATTATGATATAGTGCCCTTTTCCACCTCTTGTTACAGTCTTTGGGTTAAAGTATACTTTGTCCCATATAAGTATTACTACTCCCACTTTATTTTGACATCCATTTATATGATAAACATTTCTCCATCCCCTCATTTTAAATCTGCAAGTGTCTTTAGGTCTAAAATGAGTCTCTTGTTGGCAGCATATAGACGGGTCTTGGTTTTTATCCATTCTGACACCTATGTCTTTTGATTGAAGCATTTATTCCATTTACATTAAGGGTAGTTGTCAATAGATATGTATTTAGTGCCATTTTATTACTTCTTTTGTTGTTTCTGGAGGTTTTCTCTGTTTCTTTCTAGTATGTATCACTTTTGGTCTTACCTTTCCACTCAAAGAATCCCTTTTAATATTTGTTGCTGGAATGGTTCAGTGGTCACAAACTCTTAGGTTTTTGTTTGTTTGTTTGTTTGTTTGTTTTCTTGGGAAACTATCTCTCTTTTTATTCTGCATGATAGCCTTGTTGGATAGAATATTCTTGGCTGCATATTTTTGTCATTCAGCACTTTGAATATATCATGCCACTTCTTTCTGGCCTGCCACATTTCTGTTGAGAAATCTCCAGCTAGCTTTATGGGTGTTCCCTTGCATCTTAAGGATTCTTTTGTCTTGCTGCTTTTTCATTACAATATGTCATGTTGGTGGCCTGCTTTTGTTGATTGGGATGGGAGTTCTCTGTGCCTCCTGGATCTGGATATCTGGTTCCTTCCCCAAATTAGGGACGTTTTCAGGTATTATTTCCCGAAATATATTTTCTGCCCCCTTTTCTCTCTTTTCTTCTTCTGGGACTCCTATAATACTAATGTTATTGTGTTTGATGGAGTCACTGAGTTCCTTAAGTTTATTCTTGTGTTCCATAATTCTTCTTTTCCTCTTTTGTTCAGTTCATCATTTTCCAGTATTTTGTCTTCTAAATGAAATTATTTTCCATTATTTTGTCTTTTTATCACTTATTCTTCTGCTCTTTCCAGCCTTGTGCTCATTGCCTCAAGACTGTTTCCAATCTCAGTTCTTTCATTTTTCATGCTGATTATTTTTTAACTCTTTTATCTCTATGGTAAGGATCTCTCTGAAGTCTCCCATTCTTTTCTCAAACCCAGCTAGTATCCTTGTGATTGTTGGTTTAAATTCTCTTTCAGGCATGTTACTTATATCTCTTTGGCTTAGATCTCTGGCTATAACCTTATTCTTTCATTTCTGATATATTCCTCCATGTTGGCATTTTGTCTAAGTCTTGGACTTCCCTGTGTTAGAAAAGTCCATTATATTTTCTGCTCTTGAGAGTAATGGCTTTATGAAATAGATATCATATATTGTCTAGGTCCTGGTGCTTCAAGGGGTGTCTCTGGTGTGTGTTGTGTGTTCTCTGCTTTTTGGCTGCTGCATTCTTCAGGCTAGTCATCTACAGAGGATCTTCTTGCTTGTGGTGGTCAGTGTTTGGCCCTTGGCCAGAATGTGTCAAGTTTTAACTAGGTGTTCTCTGGTCTGGTTTTTACTTTTTTACCTTTTATTTTTGTTAAATGTTTATTTATTTCGAAGGAGAGAGAGCGTGCATGTGCACACATGCATGAGTTGGGGAGGGTCAGATAGAGAGAGAGGGAGAGAGAGAATCCCAAGCAGTCACCAAGCTGTCAGCACAAAGCCTGACATGGAGCTCAATCCCATGAATGGTGAGATCATGACTTAAGCCAAAATCAAGAGTCAGACGCTTAACTGACTGAGCCACCCAGGTGCCCCTGGTCTGCTTTTTAAATGGGATCTGATACTAGTTTCACTAGAACTAAAGTCCTGCATCACTCTCTGGTCAGGAGACATGGTGTGGACAGGGGTTTCTGCTGGTTTTCTGGGGAAGGGTACTGATGTCCTCGGATTGAGGCAAGCTTGATCAAGAAGGACAGCCCTTGGTGTGGGACTTGGTGTAATCAGGTTAGGCAGCCAGTAAGAGCACTGCATTACTTCAAGCAGGTGGCTCTGTGTTTATGCTGAGGCTTGGGGGAGGGAAATGGCATCATCAAGCTCCTTTGTCCCTGGAGAGGGGTCTCCATGAATGCTGCCTCTCAGGGAAGCACTCTGAGAAGAGTCAATAATCTCACCCCTGTGTGTCAGGTATTTTTCAGATTGCTGTTTCCATAATGTCTGTATCCAGGTTGTTTGCTTGTCTTTTCTACAGGAGAAGTTCAGTATCTTCCCAGCCAATCCTGCTGACTTGTAAAACTCCAGGCTTTAGGGACGCGGTGTGGACAGGGGCCTATGCTGGTCTTCTGGGGGAGAAGCCCACCATGCTGGGATTGAGGCAAGCTTGATTGAGAAAGGGAGTCCTGTCAGACAGCAGGGTGGGGGAGGGAGACTTGGTGTAAGCAAATTAGGCCTCCAGTGCTGGGACTGAGATGCTTTCTGCAGGTGGTTTGCTGTTTATGCTGAGGAGTGGGGGAGGGAAATGGTGCCAGCCAGATCCTTTATCCCCAAAGAGGCATCTCTGTCCAAGAAGAGCAAAGATTCTACCCACTGTGTGCCCCAGACATTCTTTAATTTACTGTTACCATGCTATCTGCTCCTGGGATTTTTACCTGCTTTCTCTCCAGGAGCAGTGCAGTTTCCTCGGGCTCTCTCTTAGCCAAGCCCACTGACCTTTAAAACGCCAGTCTTCAAGCCCTGCTGGTTGCAAGAACTCATGAAAATCAGCACTACTCATTTTCCAAGCTAGTGGCTTTGGGGAAATGTTCTCCTGACGCTTTCCCCTGTGTGCTCTGCTCTCTCTTTCCTTTCTCCATGATCATGGCTCCCTCCCATCTGCAGCAAACTACATCTCTGCACTTCCTACTTTCTTCAGTGTGGCCTCTTCTCTCCATTTTGTTGTGGAGTTTGTTCTGTCCATCTTCAAGTTGATTTCTGGGGTATTTAGAATGATTTTATAGTTATCTAATTGTATTTGTGGGATGAGATGGGACTTAGATACTCCTACTCCTCTGCTTACCTCTCTCTTCTCCCCATCTTATCTCCCTTATCACATTTAACATTTCTTGTAAGCCTGGCTTAGTGGAGGTAAACTCTTTTATCTCTTGTTTGTCTGGGAAACTATTGCTCCTTCAAATCTGAATGATAAACTTGCCCAGTAGAGTATTCTTGTTTCAGTAGTGAATATATCATGCCATTTCCTTACAGGTTTTCCCTCATAGAAAACTTTTTATTTCTCTCTTGCTGAGTTTAAGATTTTCTTTTTTAAAAGTTAATTATTTTGAGAGAGTAAGCGAGCATGAGGATGGGAGGGTCAGAGAGAGAGGGAGAGACAATCCCAACACAGGGCTCAATCTCATGACCATGAGATCATGACCGGAGCTAAAATCAAGGGTCAGACACTTAACCAACTGAGCCACCCAGGCGCCCCAACTTTTAAGATTTTCTCTTTATCTTTGACTTTTGACATTTAAATTATTATGTGTCTTGATGTGGACCTATGTGGGTTTATCTTGTTTGGAACTCTGTGCTTCTTAACTTGGATGTCTGTTTCTCTCCCTATGTTAGAGAAGTTTTCAGCTATTATTTCTTCAAATCCATTTCATTTTCCACTGCTTTCTCTCTCTTCTTTTACTTTTGGGATTCCTAAAATGCAATTGTTCACTTGATGTTGTCCAAGAAATCCCTTAAACCATCCTTTGTAAAACTTCAATTCTCCTTTTGCTTTTGCTGTTCAGCTTAGGTTTTTTCTAGTGCCCTGTCTTCAAAATCACTTATATATTCTCTGCATCCACTAATCCACTATTGATTCCCTCTAGTGTGTTTTTTATTTAAGCTGTTGTATTCTTCAATTCTGATTGGTTCTTTTTTATATTTTCTGTCTCTTTATTGAAGGTCTCACTGAGTTCTTCCAGGCTTATCTCAAGCTTGGTGAATATCTTTACAATAATTACTTTAAATAATTTATCAGACATATGGCTTGTCTACATTTCATTTAGTTCTTTTTCAGAGATTTTATCTTATTCTTTCTTTTGAGGCATATTCAACTGTATTACCATTTTGCTTGACTTTCTGTATTTGTTTATATGGATTGGGTGGAACAGCTCCTTCTACTAAACTGGAAGAAATGGTCTTATGTATGATACTCTGTTACATAGACTGTGTATGCTTGATGAATTTTGCTGGCTGGCTGGAGCTGTAGCTGGCATGGGATGGGGTACTAAGGCATTTCATATAACAGCCACCTTGTCAGGACAGGTAAAGTTGAAGCAGATGCAGGCTGGGGTGTCTAAGGTTCTATGAGCTGAGGGCACCCTCTTAGGACAGGTGAAGCTAAAAGGAGTCTAAACTGCTATGTCTCAGACGTTCTATTCAGGGCGTGCCTTGGCACGGTGACTGGAACTGATGTAGTGTGCAGATTAGGAGGTCCCTGGGCTCTTCTCACAGAAGGTTCCCTGGCAGGATACCTTAACTAAAAGTGGGTGCAAGCTAAAGGCACCCCAAGCTCTATAGAGGACACGTTGGCAGGATAACTGAAGCGGAAGTGGATATAAACCAGGATTTCCTGGACTCTCTGTACAGAGGGTCCTCTGAAGTGGTTGCTAGCACCAATGTGGGATATAAGTTGGGAGATCTTAGGGCGCTCCATGCAGGGGGCATACTGGCAGGATAGCTAAAGCTAGAATGGGCATGGTCTGGTATTGTTCTTGGGCTCTCCACACAAAATTTGCCCTGGCAGAACAGCTGAAGTAATAGGGTGTAATAAGCCAGGTGTTTCAGGGCTCTCTACTCTGAAGATAACCTAGTGGGACAGCTAAAGATGAATTGGGTGTAAGCCAGTATGTCCTATGGTGTTCAGCACAGTGGGTTTCCTGTCTGGGTAGCTGGAGCCAAGGCTGGCAGGGGCAGGAGTATTCCAGGGCATTTCACATTAGTGGTGCACAGGTGGAGTGGCTGAAACCAGTGCAGGAAAGCACCTGAGATTCCTGGGAACTCCACACAGGTTACAATTTGGCAGGATGACTGAACCTAAAACAGACATAACCCGAGTTTCCAGAGTGCTTTGCATGTGGGTGCCCAAGAAAGCTATCTGAAACCAAAATGGTGTGGGCCTAGAGTGTTATGGGGTGGGTTTTCCTGTGTCACCTTGGTGAAAACTTGCTATTTTAATTATGTGTCTTGGTGTGGGTCTCTTTGGGTTTCTTATTTGGACATTTTTGGCTACCTGGATATGGATGTCTATTTCCTTCCCCAGGTTAAGGCATTTTTCAACCATTATTTCTTCAAATAAATTTTCTCAAGTTTTCTGTCTCTCTTTTCCTTCTGGAATCTGTATAACATAAATGTTAGTCCACTTGATATTGTCCCCCAAGTCCCTTAAGCTATTTTCACTTTTTTTTCTCTCTTTTGCTGATCTGATTGTGTGAATTGTACTGTCTTGTGTTCAAGTTCACTGATACATCCTTCTGTTTAATCTAATATGCTGTTAAACCCCTCTATTGTATTTTTCAGTACAGTTTATTGTATTCTTCAACTTTGTGACTTCTGTTTGGTATGTTCTTATATTTTCCATCTTTCTGTTGAAGTTCTCACTGTGTTCATCCATTCTTTCCTTGAGTTTGGTGAGCATGTCTATGGCCATTACTTTGAACTCTTTATCAGATAAATTAGTTGTTTCTATTTCATTATTTTTTCCCCCTGAGGTTTTTTTCTTGTTTGTTTGTTTGGAACATTTTCTCTTGTTTCTTCATTTTACTTGAGTGTCTGTGTTGTTTTCTATACATTAGATGAAATAACCACCTCTTCTAGTTCTGAAGTAGTGACCTTGTGTAAGAAATGAATCTTGTTGTTCAACTCTGTCTCAGCTCTTCATTGTCTCTCAAACATTTTTGATTGTCCAAATATTCTATTATATTTTTGATCGCTCCCAGTAGGTGAGGGTGTGTAAAGACCTATGAGTGTCCCACAGGGGAAGGTTTGAGTCAGCACTTAGATTCAGGCTGATTGGAAGCCAGAGCCTCAGGCAGCAGCTTTTTAAAGGATGCAAATATATATAGTCCTTTGTGGCTACAAGCATAAACCCTGCTGGTCTGCAGACCAGGTGAGTTGGAGGTATCCCTTAGGTGACAGTCACAACGATTGGAGCTCCAGACAAGGGTATAAACTTCTTTCTGGGAGATACAAGTGAGATGGAGCAAGGCAGAGTGCAAATATGTTATCCTTCAGGCTATGTTCCCTAAGAGTACCTGAGCCTGAAGCCTGCTTCTCAGGCTTTAACTCCAGGACAATAAAATAGGCCTCTTTCACAGACAGACTGAGAATCGGTTTCAATTTGCTATTTGTGCAGTGCCCTGGAGGTAGTAGTCTGTGAATAACTGTTTCTCCTATTATTATAGTCCCATGGAGGCCAGGAACACAAAGCCCCTGTCCTCTGGAACATAGTAATAAAAGAGCATCTGCTGAATGAAAAAAACCAGGACACCAGACACAAAACCAGGGTACAAGATGTGTGTAAAAGCTCCCATCTGGGAGACACTGGTGCTCTGGAGCACAGAAGAGGGAGAACCCAAAGATTATTCTCATTGAAAGAAGAAAAAAATAGTGCTTGATAGCTTTAGCATGTCAGAAGGAGAATGTGAAAACAGTGCTCACTAGCCCACATCCTTAGAGAGTATTCTGAGAGTCCCTTGACCCTCCAGCTGGTGCTTTAAGATTAACAAATTAATTTCTGTCACATAAAGTCTGGGTGCTTTTTACATAGCTGTTTCTGTGCTGGGCTGTGTGGTGAGTCCACACATGAGTCCTTTAATAGCCATTTTTCAGTTGACTACAGCCTTTTGGGTCTTGGCGACATGAGCCCCATTTGTTTTCAAAACCAGATATTTGAAGGCTTATCTTTCAGTTGCAGGTACTAAAAATTGGGGGTACCTGATGTAGTGTAATAACCCTTTGCTACTCAGGGAGAACCTCCAAGTTTGGGAATTCTCTCCTGATTGTAAATTGATGCACCAGTGGTGGGGCTTATGGTGAGATTGTGTCTTAGCCTGTCATACCTACTACATGTGGCCTTTTTCTTGTTTGCCCAATGTGAAGAAATTTCTTAGGTAGTTTTCAGAGGAAATTGTTTCATATATAGCTTTAGATTTGGTGTCTCCATGGTGAGTTCAGTCCCTTCATACATCACCATCTTGAACTGCCTCCCATATCAGCTTTATTCATAACAGCCCAAAACAACTGAAATTTCCATCAATATGTGAATGGTTATTGGTACATGCTACAACATGAATAAACCTCAAAGCCATTGTGCTGAGTAAATGAAGCCAGACACAAAAGACTATATATTTTATGATTTCATTTATATAAAATTTCTAGATGTGGTCTAGAAACCACATGACTATAGAAACAGAAAGTACATCAGTAGTTAGTTATGGCTGGGATCAGGGATTGCCTGAAAACATGGGGGAGCAAACTTTTGGGGGAATTATGGAAATGTTTAAAGTTGCTTTCTAGTGGTGGCTACAAAAATGTATACATTTATTAAAAGCTATTGAATGGTACCCTTAAATGGGTAAATTGTATGCTATATAAATTACAGCTCAATGAAGCTCAATAAAATTTTAAAAGTCCATCTCTTAAGGAAATTTATATCTGGGAGGGTACATATAAAGGACAATACACAAAATAAGTTAAATACAATGGAATTTGTGTACAGGTTCTATGAGTTCTCAATTTTTTTTTCAAAACTAAAGCCATCATGCTAATCACTGAATGGTCTATGCATAAGTTTCCAACTAGCCCAGCAAGATTATATTTTGCACTTCAAACCCATACATTAGCTCTGAGACAACTTTAAGAGAATCTGAGACTGACTTACCTAACATGATAGAATTGCAGGTAAGTGTGGAAAGATAAAATCTAATTTCGCCTGCACATCTTAATCTCCCCCTGTACTGGGACTTTCTAAGAATTTCTCAAGGATAAAAATTTAACTTTCAATTTCTTTATCTAGCTTCATCCCCCTTTTCCTTGATGGGCTATAGATTTTATGAAGACCACAGAATAACCATCAATATTATATTCTAGCCACACAGTTCTTAAATCTTTTTCTTTTTGGACAATTTTCAAGGAAACTGTTTTGTTCCCTTTAAATTGTCCTATTATCTCTATTTCTTGGGATACATTTTTTTCCAATTATGTTAACAGAAGCACACTCACAGTGGTTAATTTTTTATGAGATTTGTAATTTTTATTACTATGTTTTTATCTATTGCATGGATTTTTTTTTTTTGTGGGAGTCCCGGGAGCTCAGGCCGTGTAGGCATTCCCTCAGAGTGGTTCTAAGTTTGCCTCTGCTAAGGCCTTACAATTTTTACTGGTTTGGAATCAGTTTTTCTGTAAATTTATTAGCTTGGAGGTAGGTTGTGTGAATTTAGAGTCCACACCCATGCTTGGTACAAGTTTTGAGTTCTAATTTCTCTTGAGTATCTCTTTTCACTTGCGGCATGGCACTGCACAAAGTGTGAATTTCCTGGCTGCTTTCCTGGACCAGCGAACAGAGTTTTCTAGTCCCCATTTCATAGATTTTTAGGCTTCACAAACCACTGAAGCTTCTAGATTTTTGCTTAGATCTCAGTTCTAGCTCTATACTATACATAGGTTTGTGGTTCTATGGTCTGTCTTATCCTGAACCCAAGCTCTTATGCCCCTAATATCCATATCTGCCTCTGATATTTTTTTAAATTATTATTTTACTTTTTATTTTTTAATTTGATTTTTTTTACTTCAGAGGGAAAGAGAGAGAATGCGAGTGGGGGAGAGGGGCAGAGGGAGAGAGAGACAGAGACAGAGAGAGAGAGAGAGAGATGGAGAGTCCAAAGCAGAATTCCATGCTCAGCACAGAATTCCACCTCACAACCCTGGGCTGAAATCGAGTTGGACAATCAACAAACTGAGCCACCAGGTGCCCTGTGCTTCTATTTCCAGGAGGTATTTAGTTTCAGTTTATGCTTCCTTCCCTGGGTTTGATTTCCCTTTTCATTCCTAAAGTCTGGAAATTTCCTTTACTTACTTTCAAGCTGGGCTAAGCATGTACAATCCTTATTTCACTTTTGTTTTGTTTTGTCCAGAATTTCTCTGTTTTGAGAACAAAAGATGAGTCTTTACCATAGCAACTTAGTCTATCATAATAACTAGGTATCTAAATTTCCATTATTGAAAGCTGTAAGTTGTATATCTGCAATGTATAACTTCCCAAAATTGAATCAGAAAGAAAATTTGAACAGACTGATAACCAGCAATGAAGTTGAATCAGTAATCAAAAACTCCCAACAAACAAAAGTCCAGGACCAGTTAGTTTCACAGGCAAATTTTACCAAATATTTAAAGAGGAGTTAATACCTATTCTTCTCAAAATATTCCAAAAATAAGAAGAAGGAAAACTTCCAAATTCATTCTATGAGGCTTGCATTACCCTGATACAAAAAAGCAGATAAAGTCTGCCAAAAACAAACAAACAAAACAAACAAAAAAATCAGGGAACTACAGGCATATATATCTGGTGAACATAGATGAAAAAATGCTCTACAAAATATTAGCAAACCAGATCCAACAATACATTAAAAAAATCAGTCACCACTATCAAGTGGGATTTACTCCCAGGATGCAAGGTTGGTTCAATATTCCCAAATCAATCAAAGTGGTACATCACATCAATGAGAGAAAGGATAAATACCATATGATCATTTCAGTAGATGCATAAAAAGTATATGAAAAAGTACCACATCCATATACAATTAAAACTCTCAACAAAGTAGGTTTAGAGGTAAAATACCTCAACATAATAAAGGCCATATATGAAAAACCCACAGTTAACATCATATTAAATGAAAAACTTAGAGCTTTTCCGGTAATATCAGGAACAAGACAAAGATGTCCACTCTCACCACTTTTATTCAACATAGTACCAGAAGTCCTAGTCATGGCATTCAGACAAGATAGAGGAATTAAAGATATCCAAATTGGTAAACAAGAAGTAAAATTTTTACTATTTTCAGATGACATGACACTATATATAGCACATCCTAAAGACTCCACCAAAAAACTACTAAAACTGATAAATGAATTCAGTAAGGTCTCAGGATACAAAATCAATGTATTTTGTATCTGTTGAATTGAAAAAAATATGTTGAATTTCTACACACTAATACTGTGTTACACACTAACACAGAAACAGAAATTAAGAAAACCATCCCCTGTGCAATTGCACCAAAAATAATAAAATACCTAGGAATAAACTTAACCAAGAAGGTGAAAGATCTTTACTTTGAAAAGTGTAAGACATTGATGAAGCAATTGAAGATGACATAAAGAAATGGAAGAAAGATATTCCATGCTCATGGACTGGAAGAACAAATATTATTAAAATGTTCATATTACCAAAAGCTAACTACAGATGTAATGCAATCCCTATCAAAATACCAACATTTTTCACAAAACTATAACAAATAATCCTAAAATTTGTATGGAAGTACAAAAGACCTCAAATGGCCAAAGCAATCTTGAAAAAGAAAAGCAAAGCTGGAGGTATCACAAATCCAGATTTCAAGTTATACTACAAACTCTAGTAATAAAACGAGTATGGGCTTGGGACAGAAAAAGACACACAGATTAATAAAACAGAATGGAAACCCCAGAAATAAACCCACAATTATATAGTCAATCTCTCTTTGGCAAAAGTGGCAAGAATATGCAAAGGGAAAAAGTCTCTAGAACAAATGGTGTTGGGAAAACTGGTCAGCTATATGCTAAAGAATGAAACTGGACCACTTTCTTATGCCACACACAAAAATAAACTCAAAATGGATTAAAGACCTAAAGGTGAGACCTGAAACCATAAAAATCATAGAAGAGAGCACAGGGAGTAATGTCTCTGACATAGGCCATAACATTTCCTTCCTGAAGCAAGGAAAACAAAAGCAAAAATAAACTATTGGGACTACATCCAAATACAAATATTCTGCACAACAGTGGAAATAATCAACAAACTAAAAGACAACCTACTGAATGAGAGAAGATGCTTGCAAATGGCATATCTGATAAAGAGAGTCCAAAATACATAAATAACTTAATTCAACAACAACAACCCCCCCATCCCAAATAAGGCACTATTCACAGAGCTAGAACAAACAATCCTAAAATTTGTGTGGAACCAGAAAAGACCCTGAATTGCCAAAGCAATCTTGAAAAAGAAAACCAAAGCAGGAGGCATCACAATCCCACACTTCAAGCTGTATTACAAAGCTGTAATCATCAACACAGTATGGTAAAGGCACAAGAACACTCAGATCAATGGAACAGAATAGAGAACCCAGAAATGGACCCCAAAACATATGGCCAAATAATCTTTTACAAAGCAGGAAAGAATATTCAATGGAATAAAGACAGTCTCTTCAACAAGTGGTGCTGGGAAAACAGGACAGCAACATGCAGAAGAATGAACCTGGACCACTTTCTTACACCATACACAAAAATAAACTCAAAATGGATGAAAGACCTAAATGTAAGACAGGAAGCCATCAAAATCCTCGAGAAGAAAGCAGGCAAAAATCTCTTTGACCTTGGCCACAGCAACTTCATACTTAACATGTCTCTGGAAGCAAGGGAAACAAAAGCAAAAATGAACTATTGGGACCTCATCAAAATAAAAAGCTTCTGCACAGAAAAGGAAACAATCAGCAAAACTAAAAGGCAACTGATGGAATGGGAGAAGATGTTTGCAAATGACATACCAGATAAAGGGTTAGTATCCAAAATCTATAAAGAACTCATCAAACTCAACACCCAAAAAACAAATAATCCAGTGAAGAAATGGGCAAAAGACATGAATAGACACTTCTCCAAAGAAGACATCCAGATGGCACACCAACACATGAAAAAATGCTCAACATCACTCATCGTCAGGGAAATACAAATCAAAACCACAATGAGATACCACCTCACACCTGTCAGAATGGCTAACATTAACAACTCAGGCAACAACAGATTTTGGCAAGGATGCGGAAAAAGAGGAAACCTTTTGCACTGTTGGTGGGAATGCAAACTGGTGCAGCCACTCTGGAAAACAGTATGGAAGTTCCTCAAAAAACTAAAAACAGAGCTATGCTCTGACCCAGCAGTTGCACTGCTAGGTATTTACCCAAGGGATACAGGTATGCTGTTTCAACGGGACACATGCACCCCCATGTTTATAGCAGCCCTATCAAAAATAGCCGAATTACGGAAAGAGCCCAAATGGATAAAGAAGATGTGGTATATATATATATATATATATACACACACACACATATATATATATAAATGGAGTATTACTTGGCAATCAAAAAGAATGAATTCTTGTCGTTTGCAACTACGTGGATGGAACTAGAGGGTATTATGCTAAGCGAAGTTAGAGAAAGACAAAAACCATATGACTTCACTCACATAAGGACTTTAAGAGACAAAACAGATGAACATAAGGGAAGAGAAGCAAAAACAATATAACAACAGGGAGGGGGACAAAAACATAAGAGACTCATAAATATGGAGAACAAACAGAGAGTTACTGAAGGGGTTGTGGGAGAGGGGATGGGCTAAATGGGTAGAGAGCATTAAGGAATCTACTCCTGAAATCATCGTTGCACTATATGGTAACTAACTTGGATGTAAATTAAGAAAATAAATTAAATAAAAATTTATAAAAAATGACCAGATGATATGAGCATTTTTCCAAATAAGACATACAGATGGCCTACAGACACATGAAAATATCACTCAACGTCACTCATCATCAGGGAAATGCAAATCAAAACTACAATGAGATATGACCTCACACCTCTCAGAATGGCTAAAATCAACAACACAAGAAAGAATAAATTTTGGCAAGGATGGAGCTAGAGAGTGTAATGCTAAGCAAAAGAAGTCAGTCAGAGAAAGACAAACATGATATGATTTCACTCATGTGTGGAATTTAAGAAACAAAACAATTGAGCAAAAGAAAAAAGAGAGGGACAAACCAAGAAACAGACTCAACTATAAAGAACAAACTGATGATTACCAGAGGGGTTGTAAGTGGGGGAATGGGTGAAATAGGTGATGGAGATTAAAGAGTACGCTGATCAGGATGAGACCTGAGTAATATATAGAATTGTTGAATCATTATATTGTACAGCTGAAACTAATATAACACTGTATATTAACTATACTGGAATTAAAAATTTAATACGATTTTTAAAAATGAGGAGTGGATAGTTGTGATGTCTATGTAAAAGTCATTCACCTTCCTACTATTCTTTATGAACTTAAGTATGTAGCTTTAACTTCAAGAAATTTATTCCTTTATAAGAGAATCCATAATTAGGGCATACACATTTTGTTTATTTGTAGATGACATGCTAAGAGTATACAGTCTAGTAAGTCAGTGTTAGGACACACAAAACATAAGGACATATTACTTCCAGTTGTGAGGCATATTTTCAGAATTTTGTTCTAATAATGTGCTTAAATTTGTAAGTTCCTCAAAAATTTACAGCAGAACTGAGGATAAAATATATACACATATATATTTAGTTGTATCATTTTTAATTCCAGTATAGTTAACATACAGTGTTATATTAGTTTCAGGTGTACAATACAGGGATTCAACAACTCTCTATATAAATGTCTCTTTTAGTCATATACATTTCAGTATGCTTTTTTCTTGAGTGAGAGATAAAGGATGGAGTCATACCTTGCATATGGGAAATACCCATTAAGAGTGTGTCTGACAGCGAATTTCATCTTTCCAGTGTGTTAAGAGGGAGAAAGTTGAGGACCACTATTCCAGGGATGTGGTTTGCCTGAGTTTAAGAGGAAAACATATTCTCTAATTTTGAAAAAATATATATATATGTATATATATATAACAAAAAGTAGCTCAGTGATGGTTTACTCACAAAATAGCTCTTCATTGTTCATATTTGCTTTTCCTATCAGTCATCCAATATGTTAACTAAGCATTTGCAGCCAAAGGTATACTGGTAAAAAACACCAGTGTCCTTGATTTCTCTGAGACTACAGTGCCTAATTGAATGGATCATTGAGATTTAGAAACAGGCTCAGTTAGAAATCAACTGACATTCTTGAGGTAAAATAATCATCCAGCTTCAATGGCAAAAAAAAAAAGAGAATTCATATCTTCTAATATGTTAGTACAGTGTTCAATCTACTAGAGACGACGTTGCCTTCCCATTTCTATATATCTAGAAAAGAAAACAGCCTTGACATTCCAGAGTGATTTTGTTCAGTTTCCCCCACCCCTTCTTTTCTAAAGAACAAATCTCCCTAATCATTTTATGAATTAAATGATACAACCATTGAAATGAATTATAAATTATAGTTGAGAGCAAGGTATTATGAAGCTATAGGCAGGAGGAAAGAATGTATTTCTTTTGGTAAGATCCAAAGGGAGATGAAAAGTTAAGGAGGTAGAGATATAGGTTAGTTGTCCCAGGTGATGGAAACTGCAGCATAGAAAGTTTTTCTACCCAAAAAAAGAATAAGATTTTGCGAGAGAAAGAAGTGGGTACCAAAGCTAACTGGTCAAGAAAGAGGAATGGGAGACAGTGCATAAGTACTTTTAGACTGATTATGTAGAAATGGTTAAGAGTGTGTGTGTGTGTGTGTGTGTGTGTGTGTGTGTGTTAGAGAGAGAGAGAGGGAGGGAGAGAGAGAGAGCAATACTTTCAAACTTTCTACTGTTTCTTGTTTTACAATGCATGTAAAGCCAGGAAATATTTTTAGGGGTGGTGAGGAACATTCCAATAGTCATTTACCTATGCTAGAGACAAGTAGTACAGCAGCAGGCTTCAAAGATGTTGCAGAGCACTGTTATCATGGTTAAAAGTATGCACAGAGGGGTTCCATTAGTTTATGATTGGCTCATAGGGATAAGTGGAACAAAGTTTACTGGAGGATGAATTGTTTAGAGTTACAGGACTTAACAAGCTGTCTCATCAAGTAGACTTAATCCCAATAGAAGTTTCTGTTAATGAATTTCATTAAGGGCGAATAAGTGGAACTTCCATTTTGACTGCATATCATCCCCATAAACCTCACTTTCTTCTCTTCTTTCTTAGAAGAGGGATTGGTTGGCTCATTGTCAAATGATACTAGTTTTCTCAGTCATATTTTCCATTCAAGGGCACCAGGTGTAAGCATGTTACAGAAAGAGTACTGGAGTCAGGACACTGGAATTACAGCCCCAGCAATTCCACTAAGTTGCTGTGATTTTTTTTTTTTTTGGACAAATTAATTCTCCCAAGCAACCTCATTTTCTTCTTCTAAAAATAGAATTTTCTTCTTCTAAAAAGAGAATTTCTAAGGACACTTTCAGGTCTGAAATTCTCATGTTTCATGTAGTTGACCTAGAATAGTCAGTCTGAGGATTTTCCAGGTGAGGGAGAATTGCTTCGCTCGGAGTCCTAGACCTGGAGTACCAGTCATTGGTTCTCTAAAAGGAAGAGGATCTGAGTACCTCTGCCTTGGGTAGGTTTGGCTTAGGTCCAAAGTCCCTTGGTTCTGGTGTTTTGTGACTGAGTCAATCTGACCATTGTGCCTGGAGTCCTAGTTCCTGTGTATTCCCTATCCTCTGTCTGTTGCAGAGTGGGTTTCCTTGCCTTGAACTCTAGCTCCTCTCTGCCCCACTTGTCTGTAGCTGCTTATATTGGCTCCACTGATCTTGGCTTATGGTCCAGTTTCCCTTGATCTGGCACTTTCCATATCTCAGCTTGACAAAGGGATTTTAAAAAGCTCCCTATGGGAAAAGACAAGGACCTTGGATATTAACCCATTACACTAGCAAGTCAAATTCATACTCAGAAAATTTAGATGACAGGAGAGTTGAGTAAGTAAATCTTCTATATGTCTGTGTATTCAAGTATATAGATATAGTTGAAAAGAATTTGTTTGGATTTAATTAGTAGTTCCAAATTAAATACACATGATTCTGTATATTTTGTTAGGTGGAAGAAAAAACAGGCAACTTATAGAAATGCTTTAAGATTAATTGACTTCATTTAAAAACAAAATTATCTTATTGATCTAGAAATAGGTTTGTAGAGTAGTCAACCTACGTAAGCATACCAATTGAAAAATGACTTAAATCCATGTGAGATTCATACCTCAAGTTTTTATTTTCATTTGTTTCAAAAATTATTTATTTGGTTTCAAACTATATGAAATTAGGTGTTAAGGTTTATAAAGTTAGGTCTATTTTAGCAGCCAGCCAAGAGAGCAGTAAAAATAGAACTCGGGATAACCATGACTTCCCCTGAATGAGTTCACCTTTGTCATTTTAGAACATCTGATTAGAAACAGAAATCGTTTTAGCTTTCTTTCCTTCTGCATTATCAAAAGTACTTGTGAATCCCTTACTGATAAGATCACAAAATTCTAGTACAAGGAATGACTTGCTAGTCAAATCCTGCTATACCAGTTTGGAGGAGAAATGCATCAATATGAATGTGGCAATATTTATAGTGTATCTGAAGATTGATCCAGGTGACTAAGAAAAATATTGGTGTGTTTTCTGAGGGTAATAGTGTGGTTTAAAATGTGGCTGTGGAAAAGTTTAAAAATCTTTTAAAAATAAAATAAAAATAAAATGTAGCTGTGGTTTTAACATAGGAACCATTCACTTTGATAAGTCTTGTTGGCTGTTTTAAGCTGTGACTCCAGAAATGTTTAAAATAATTCCACAAGGATACTTTAATCCTTCAGAAAATGGAAATATCAAGGTTTAGTGCCGAGATGAGAAAATAAACTCCAAAGCTATCCACAGGTTACTGATCAGATTCATGTTACATTATTGATTTTCTGAAATCCCATAAGGGTTCTTTATGACTATTAATTTCTTTTGACTACAAATACACCTGGCCTTGCCATTCAGTATACTCTATTTTTCTGCCTACTTGATTGGCATGTTAAAGACTCACCCTTAAAGGTCTAGCTCAGATGTCATCTACACCACAAAGCCAGCCCTGACTACCCTATTTGTACACTGACATCTTTTTCTCTGAACCTAATTTGCATATGTTCATAGGTAGTTAAACATTTAGTTGTGCCCCACTTCATATAATAATTATAACAGGTGAACCTGGGTAGTTCAGTTGGTTAAGCATCTGACTTTGGCTAAGGTCATGATCTCATGGTTTGTAAGTTCAAGCCCCGTGTTGGGCTCTGTACTGACAGCTGGCAGCCAGGAGCCTGCTTCAGATTCTGTGTCTCCCTCTCTGTCCCTACCCCTCTCACACTCTGTCTCTCTCTTTCTTCCTCTCTCTCTCTCAAAAGTAAATAAACATTAAAAAAGTAATTATAAAAAATAAGCTAAGTGCTTAATATGTTCTAAATTAATCCTCACAGAAACCCAGTGAGTAAGGTATTATTATTTTCACTTTACAAATGAGCTAACAGCAGCAGAGAGAAGTTAAACATCTTGCCCAAAGCCACAAACATTCTAAGTGGTATAGATATAAAACCAGAGAGTTTAACTCCACAGCCAAATATCCTAACCACTCTTCCATATTGCCTTTTCACAAATGTTTGTCTCATCTTCCCAATTAAATGTTATAGCCTTTAAAGGTGGAAGCCATGTCCTATATTTCCCTTTCATTTTCTTAGAGAGACTAGCATAGTGCAAGGCACATAGTGTGCTCAATAGTATTTGCTTGATTCTCAAAAGCTTAGATCAAATTTCCTATTTTTTTGTATTTTAAAATTGGTTTTCTCTTCTGGCATTAAATGTATCTTTGTAAGCCATCATAGATTCATTATGGAATAAAGTAGGGTACAAATAATAAATGAATGCCCTGAAGTTCAAGTTTTTCCTTTCTCTCCCCAACTCTCTTGAAGAGGGAGAAGAAAGTAAAGAAAACAAAAGAGGAACAGACAAGATCCTGTTGCCTTCAAGAAGTTCCATCAAGGCAGAGTCAACAACAAAATGAAAGGAATGAACGGTTATATGCCTGTGCAAATCAGTCAGAGTGCTGTTCATGCAATACAAATCAGAGGATCACCATCAGTTTTTGTTTTAGTTTTGGATTGTATCTTGAACTGTTCTTTCTCTCCCCCTGTCCATAAATTCCAGAAGAGGAAAGAGAGTGGGTACAATGGATCAAGAAAAGGAGAGCAGAACAGTTATAATTTATTTACTTAAGTTAAAATTTTTCCTATACTTTAAAGACATAAGGATGCATGAACAACAGAAAATAAAGGATTTTGAAGCCAATTATTACAGTTAGTCATATAATAATACAGAAAAAGTCATGTCCTTTGCTTAAAGGCATGATGATTAAAAGAAACAAAAACATCATTGCTCACAGAGAAAGTCAGACACCAAGTTCTGAGTCTTATGCCACAACCAGGCTGAAATCAAATTCTGAAAGTTTAGGAAATGTGCTATAGGATCTTGTACATCCTCCACTGTTTATCCCCATTCCTTAAGCCATACATGATCTTCAGTTCTGGGTTCTCACTTTATTCCTCCTGAAACACTGAGCCAACCACCCTTCTAAGGATAAATTCTCCACCCATCATTCACCTCCTCTCCCCTGTTGGTATCCTGCCCTGCACCTAATCACTCAGCCTTGCTAGCTTAAACACGTCTCTCTCACTGTTACTTTTCCCTACTAGCTCTTTTTACCTTCTATGGTGAAACAATTGACTATTTTTATAAAATAATCTTTGATCATTTACTAATATTGGATAAATATGAAGGGAGTTCTCCATAATCCTCCATGTAATGTGCATTTTTTCTTTGAAAATTAATGTATATATTTATCAAAGTTTCTCAAAGAGTAGGCCAATATAATAATTGGTTAATATAGCAGAGCTTTCTAAAATTCTTCCCTACTCATCTGTTCATGAGTTTTCGAAGTTTTCAAAGCATCTGCTCACAATCTTTTCTCTCTCTAAAATTCTTTGCCCAATCCCCAGGGAACTCTTCTCCTGTCTCCTCAATCATCCCCACTCCTCTTGTCCTTTGGATCTAGCTTTTATATTTCATGAGTTGATCCCTGTCCTTTCCTTTATAAAGGCTCTATAAAGCTGTGAAATTTTAGTATAAAAATAGTAAATGCTTCTAAAATTCATTACTGCCTAAAATTAAAAAAAAATCAAAATATCTTATTCTCCCGATACTGTCACACACTGCAGGCCCAGTTACCCTGTAAGTAGGCATATGAAAACAATGTATTTAAAATTAAAAAATTAATTTAAATTTAAATTATAATTATTTAAATGTATTTAAAATTTTTTAATTCTTCCTGTATTTAAAATTTTTTAATGTATTTTAATTTTTTGTGGTCTAATCTGAAAGTATTCCACTTCATTTCAACATATAACAAGTATTTACTATAGGCAAAGTCTTTTCTTAGGTATTGAAGGGATATAAAGTTAAATAATAAAATTATCAGTCTCTACCTTCAAAGATTTCACAGTGTCACTAGGAACTCTTTATCAAAGATAATTTATGGCATTTCCTAGATTGGTAGTTTCATTTCATTTGTTTCTGTTCAGTCTTCTGAACTATTCACAAGCTTTCTGGACCAGGACTGTGTCATGTTGTACCATATTTCCCATAGTGTATTATATAAGCAGTAGGCCAGCAGTGACCTTGTTGGAAAAAAATTTCAAAGCCAGTTGTTTCTGTCACACCCCCTTCTGTATTTGACTAGAGCCAAAAGAAACATCTCAACATCTTTCTACTCTGGACCATTCCCTTTACCTTTTTTTACTTACTCCTTGTGGTCAAGACCTGATTGAAAACAACCTCTTTCCCTTGCAGCTCTCAAGTTCAGTAGACACTTAAAGATGGTTTTCATCAACTATTCAACTCAGAAAATAAAGGAATGCATCGTTTCCAATGCATTTGGGCAGGAAATTGGTTACTGTGAGTTATGTCTTATACACATGGGCTGGCTCTCTGCCATACCAACATTCATGACCATGTGATGGAAGAGGCAGCCTATTTATTTGCACAGTGACAAGTCAATTTTGATGAGGAAAGGTGTCCAATTTGCTAGCTAGAAGTGGGCTAGGAAGGCAGCCTGTAAACAGAAGAAACAGGGATACATCTCTTGGAAGGAATACTCAAGTTGATAATGTCAAGTAGCCTCTGCAACTAGGAGTACAGTTGGTGATGTAAAGGACCCAATGCTTTTGTTATCTCTATTCTTTGTATTTATCAGAACCACACAACGAAAATATCAATTTTCTGCATATAATTTTCTGGAGAAGATCATACATTGAGAGGCAGTTGAGGATAAAGAACTGGGTCGTTTTTTCTATCCTTTTTAGTGGCTAGAACGGTATTAGGACCCAGAAGATTTGAATTGATTTTCTAACTAGAACGCCTAATTTTTTTTTCCTTCAAGTTTTTTATTTACTATAGTTAACATACAGTGTTATATTAGTTTCAGGTGTACAATATAGTGATTCAACAATTCTAAACATTACCCAGTGCTCATCTTGATAAGTGTACTCTTTTTTGTCCTTTTTTTCACTTTGCACTTGTAAACTTTTTTCTCTAAGTTTTTCTTTTTTTTCAAATATAAAATTTATTGTCAAATTGTTTTCCATACAACACCCAGTGCTCATCCCAACAGGTGCCCTCCTCAATATCCATCACTCACCCTCCCCTCCCTCCCTCCCCCCATCAAACCTCAGTTTCTTCTCAGCTTTTAAGAGTCTCTTATGGTTTGCGGCCATCCCTCTCTAACCTCTTTTTTTTCCCTCCCTCCATGGACTTCTGTTAGGTTTCTCAGAATCCACATAAGAGTGAAAACATATGGTATCTGTCTTTCTCTGTATGACTTAATTCACTTAGCATAACACTCTCCAGTTCCATCCACGTTGCTACAAAAGGCCATATTTCATTCTTTCTTATTGCTACTTAGTATTCCATTGTGTATATAAACCACAATTTCTTTATCCATTCATCAGTTGATGGACATTTAGGCTCTTTCCATAATTTGGCTATTGTTGAGAGTGCTGCTATAAACATTGGGGTACAAGTGCCCCTATGCATCAGCACTCCTGTATCCCTTGGGTAAATTCCTAGCAGTGCTATTGCTGGGTCATAGGATAGGTCTATTTTTAATTTTCTGAGGAACCTCCACACTGCTTTCCAGAGTGGCTGCACCAATTTGCATTCCCACCAACAGTGCAAGAGGGTTCCCGTTTCTCCACATCCTCTTCAGCATCTATAGTCTCCTGATTTGTTCATTTTGGCCACTCTGACTGGCGTGAGGTGGTATCTGAGTGTGGTTTTGATTTGTATTTCCCTGATGAGGAGTGACGTTGAGCATCTTTTCATGTGCCTGTTGGCCATCTGGATGTCTTCTTTAGAGAAGTATCTATTCATGTTTTCTGCCCTTTTCTTCACTGGATTATTTGTTTTCCGGGTGTGGAGTTTGGTGAGCTCTTTATAGATTTTGGATACTAGCCCTTTGTCTGATATGTCATTTGCAAATATCTTTTCCCATTTCGTTGGTTGCCTTTTAATTTTGTTAATTTTTCCTTTGCAGTGCAGAAGCTTTTTATCTTCATGAGGTCCCAATACTTCATTTTTGCTTTTAATTCCCTTGCCTTTGGAGATGTGTCAAGTTAGAAATTGCTGCAGCTAAGGTCAGACAGGTTTTTTCCTGCTTTCTCCTCTGGGGTTTTGATGGTTTCCTGTCTCACATTCAGGTCCTTTATCCATTTGAGTTTGTTTTTGTGAATGGTGTAAGAAAGTGGTCTAGTTTCATTCTTCTGCATGTTGCTGTCCAGTTCTCCCAGCACCATTTGTTAAAGAGACTGTCTTTTTTCCATTGGATATTCTTTCCTGCTTTGTCAAAGATTAGTTGGCCATGCTTTTGTGGGTCTAATTCTGGGGTTTCTATTCTATTCCATTGGTCTGTGTGTCTGTTTTTGTGCCAATACCATGCTGCCTTGATGATTACAGCTTTGTAGTAGAGGCTAAAGTCTGGGATTGTGATACCTCCTGCTTTGGTCTTCTTCAAAATTACTTTGTAGAATCCCTAATTTAAGGATAGGTGGGATTGTACACAGAAAATGAAAGTATTCTTGTTTTAATTAAATATGGTTCATTTATGGTTTTTTTTTTCCTCTTTAAGGAGATTGTGCTCTAGGCCACAGTTAATTCTTCACTGTTACCACTTGTTTAGTATCCAAACCAACCACAACATCTAGGCCCTTCTTTAGTAGTTCATTTCCAATTGTACTTCCTCTTATTTCCTTATTCCTAATATTTAAAGTTTCCCTTTATTTATTAAAAATGGCTAGTCTTATCTCTCCAAAGTTCTGTGAATGATTTCCTTTTTGTGTTTTCATTTATATTTTTACCTTGAATATATTTATAGACAGGAGCTAGGTCCCCCCAGAATAGCATTTTATCCTTAGCAGCATCTTTCTTTCCATGAGTTTTTCCTTAGAACGTTCTCATTTTCTCTTTTTCTACCTTACGTTTCAGATTTTCTTCTATCTCCATTTTTTCTATATGTCTTACTAGATATATATGCATCATTACAGATGTAGTCTTTTCAAGGTCAGGATTATCTGAACATAATTACCCATGGCTATCTACAAAGAGGGGACAAGGAACAACCAACGGAATGGGAAATGATATTTGCAAATGACATATCAGACAAAGGGCTAGTATCCAAAATCTATAAAGAGCTCACCAAACTCCACACCCAAAAAACAAATAATCCAGTGAAGAAAAGGGCAGAAAACATGAATAGATACTTCTCTAAAGAAGACATCCAGATGGCCAACAGGCACATGAAAAGATACCCAATGTCACTCCTCATCAGGGAAATACAAATCAAAACCACACTCAGATACCACCTCACGCCAGTCAGAGTGGCCAAAATGAACAAATCAGGAGACTATAGATGCTGGAGAGGATGTGGAGAAACGGGAACCCTCTTGCACTGTTGGTGGGAATGCAAATTGGTGCAGCCGCTCTGGAAAACAGTGTGGAGGTTCCTCAAAAAATTAAAAATAGACCTACCCCATGCCCCAGCAATAGCACTGCTAGGAATTTACCCAAAGGATACAGGAGTGCTGATGCATAGGGGAACTTGTACCCCAATGTTTATAGCAGCACTCTCAACAATAGCCAAATTATGGAAAGAGCCTAAATGTCCATCAACTGATGAATGGATAAAGAAATTGTGGTTTATATACACAATGGAATACTAAGTGGCAATGAGAAAGAATGAAATATGGCTTTTGTAGCAACGTGGATGGAACTGGAGAGTGTTATGCTAAGTGAATTAAGTCATACAGAGAAAGACAGATACCATATGTTTTCACTCTTATGTGGATTCTGAGAAACCTAACAGAAGTCCATGGAGGGAGGGAAAAAAAAGAGGTTAGAGAGGGATGGCCGCAAACCATAAGAGACTCTTAAAAGCTGAGAAGAAACTGAGGTTTGATGGGGGGAGGGAGGGAGGAGAGGGTGAGTGATGGGTATTGAGGAGGGCACCTGTTGGGATGAGCACTGGGTGCTGTATGGAAAACAATTTGACAGTACATTTTATATTTAAAAAAACAAATAAAATTATAATGTATTACAGCCACAAAAAAAAAACAAAAAACAAAAAAAAAAACAAGGAAGGGACAAGGAAAACAGACTGTATTGAAATCCATAAATAGTGTAAGACCACATGTTGTGTATTAGTTTGAATTTGTCTTCAGTGTTTTTCTGTGATAGCTAAAAGAAGACAGCTATAAAGGAGCCAGAATAACTTGGCTGTTAATTCCATTCTCTGTCTGATCATTAAACAAGGAAAGAAAAAGCAATACAGTAACTTAACAGGTAAAAAGAAGAAAAATAAAGTATTCAAATTATAAGACTAATTCCTGAATGGTTGATAGTTATCTATATTTTTTTCTCTTTGGCCTGAACACTTATACACACCTACTCTCACACATATGTACACTTGTGTAGATATTGTTATTTACTGTGATCAGTATCTATTAATCTATCAATTATGTATCTATCTATCTATCTATCTATCATCTATGAATGACATGACATTTTTTTCTCTGAATTAGTTACATCTGTCTCTGCCACATTACCTTTACACTGTGTATGTATGCACACAAGTGTGTATGTACGTCAAAAATTATCTCAAGTAAGACCTATTAACTGAAGTAATATATCTGCTATGTACATAACTCTGCTGATGTTCTGATTGGAGGTCAATAAAGGAAATAATAAAAAAAGCTAAATAGGAAATGTGTTCTTACAAAATTTGCACTTAATTATATGGCATATAGTAAAACCTTAACATTAAAAATATTGATAATTTAGAACAAAGACTGAAAGACAGAAACAAAATAGTATAGATCAGATTTTGGAAGGATATTTATCAAAACTTTGATAAAACCTGTATCAAAAACTTTAAAAAGGAAAAATATTTCAAGTTATTTAAAACAATCATTTGCATATAAGCAATTTGCTATTTGCCAACCATTTTTGTCTACTTTTTAAGGTTTCATTGGCAAATAAAGTCAGCCTAGGTGTGGAACTATTACTATTAAAGGAAGAAAAGAGGAAGGGAAATAAAGCATTCAAAACAATATGATAACATATATATTATTCAGACCTCATAATTGAGTTGATGGATAATTGCCATGTATTTTTTCTTACTCAAATATTTTTAGCAACTCAATTATAAAGTTATATGTATTTTTAAAGTAGGTTTGATTATTTTTTAAACCTTAAATTAATCTGTATTCTACAATGGACAATCTGAAAATCAGCCTTTTGATGTGTATGAGACTTGCACGTATGATTTGTCGGGCATGTATTATATTCTGCTCTGTTATAGTTGTGCATACTGTTTGTAATGATCTCTCTTACTAAACTATAAGCTTCTTGGTATGCCCCATAGTTAATCCATCTTTGTAACCTTTGTGAAGCCTAATTCAGTATGCTTCACAGCATTTAGTATGCTTCCAGTAAATGCTAAATTAATTAGCTAAACTAGCTTCCAAAATTACCTCACCTAGCAGCATCTATGTTTTAAGTACTTCATGTACTAAAAAAGTAATCCATCTACATGCCTTTAAAATGCATCTTAGGGGCGCCTGGGTGGCGCAGTCGGTTAAGCGTCCGACTTCAGCCAGGTCACGATCTCGCGGTCCATGGGTTCGAGCCCCGCGTCGGGCTCTGGGCTGATGGCTCAGAGCCTGGAGCCTGTTTCCGATTCTGTGTCTCCCTCTCTCTCTGCCCCTCCCCCGTTCATGCTCTGTCTCTCTCTGTCCCCAAAAAATAAATAAAACTTTGAAAAAAAAAATTTTAAATGCATCTTAAAATGCAAATTCTTCACTATCTGACTTGCTTTTTCACCCAACTTAATCTGAGAAGTAAGGCCATCGTGTTTATCTTTATATAGCAAAGTCAGGTACACATTGGATACCTACCAAGATTCTTTTGAAGGACATACAGAGAACAGTAGATAGTTATTCAGCAAAGGACATACAGAGAAGAGTAGACAGTGATTTAGCAACAACATTTGTATATCTGTATTTAACAGATTCACAATATGTGGAATTGGAAGGGAACTTTGAGATCAAGTCTTACCTTCTGACTCTGTCAAAAGAAATGGAGGGTACAAAGATTTAAATGACTTGTCTGAGAACACATACTAACTGTTGGCAGAGATTGCAATGCAGTCTAAGTACCCTGCCTCTAAGTTTAATGCTCTTTCCAGTTTGTAGTTACCTCTAGTTCTTATACTGAGACCATTGTCATATCTTCCAAACAGGCTTTTTTTTTCCTTCAATGCCTTACCCTTTCTAATTTGTCTTGTAGATTTTTGCCATGTTTGTCTTCCCTAAGCGTAGACTTATTTATGACACTACTCTGCTTCAAAATGTGAAATGACTCTCATAATCTACCAATTTAAGTCATTCTCAATAAGGGGCAATTTTGCTCTAGAAGGAGACATTTTGTAATATCTAAAGACATTTTTGGTCGTCACAACAGGAGGAGGAAGTGTCATTGGTACCTAGTGGGTAGAGGCCAAGCATGTTGCTAAACATATTGCAATGCACTGAACAGCCCTTCTCCTAAAACAAATAATTGGGTGGTCCTGAATCTCAATAATGCTGATGTTGAATACTGCTCTAGAATTAGGGAACTTTAATTTCCTGATCTCAACTTTCTTTTCCAACTTAATTTTTTTAAGTTTTTTTTTTTTGAGAAATACAAAGACAGTGTGAGCAGGAGAGGGGCAGAGAGAATCTGAAGCAGGCTACATGCTATCAGCACAGAGACGAATGCAGGGCTTGAACTCACAAAATCATGAGATCAAGACCTGAGCTGAAACCAAGAGTTGGATGCTTAACAGACTGAGCCACCCAAGCTCCCCTCCAACCTTATTTTCTACTCCCTTTTGATAACTTTAAAAATTAGACTACTTTCTATTTGTGAATGTTTCATACTTTTCATTGCCTTGATTTTGCTTAACTTGGAATGGTTTTCCTCATCTTTCTTTATTCTTCCTGTTTGCTAAAGACTAAAATATGTGATTTCTTCGATAGAAATCTTCCCTGATCCTTAAAACCAGATCATGTTTTTCTCTTATCAAGCCTTATAGAAATTTCTATGTAGGCTGCTTAAAAATATATACATTATTTTGGGAAAGTCTGACTGTTAGACTATGTGACAGCTGTGAGAAAAAGGATATTAAGTGTGGAGCCCAAAGACATAAATCCATCATTTATTAGATGTTTTTAACCTTCAATATGCCATTTAATCTCACCAGGCCTCATATTTTCCATCACCGAAATGGGATAAATAATGCCTAATTCCTAAAGAAGGTGAAGGGAGGAAGTAAAATGATATGCATGAAAGTGCTTTGTAAGTTTTAAAGCACTATGCCAATGTGAGGGATTGTTATTTTTACTGCAAGGGTAGTTAGCCCTTGAAATGCAGGTAAACCTTGCATGTAACCTTGTGTAGGAAATAAGAAATTCCATTGACCATACTGCAAATTTCCTGGCTGACCTTGTGTAAAGGTAGGGCATATGCTTAAGTCTACTTTAATTTTTCCCATGAAGAGTACAGTGTGTTCTTTATGCCTTGTATCTACCTAGTGTGGTGGTAAGGAAAACACTTCTTCTGGAGAGGAAAGAAAACAGGTGAGTGCACCAGCCAATTATTCACAACAGGATTGCCAGGGGCAACAAGAGACCTGCAAAACAATTTTTTGCCATCAAATACATCCAGCTCATAAGGAATGTCATAATTTACTTCCAGTTCCTTGCAAGGGCATTTTTGGAAGCATTGTCCTTGCCATTTTATAATCCCTAGGATGCAGGTATCCTTTGGTAACCAAAGTTTGGGAATAAAACACATGACAACTAGTCAGAAAAAAACCCTGATTTAAGGCTTTTATTCTTGGATAATACTTTGTCATAATTGTGGAGGTCTGGCTGGGACTATATTTTGTATAATACCAATACCTATGGAAATGAGGGCTGGATAAGAAGTTGTGGAGCTTGAGATTATAACTATACAGATGTTTCACACTAGAGGTCACTCTTGCAATCTAAGAACAAAAATCTGAAAATAAGAAAACACAGCAAAACAAAACAAAAAGTAAACACCCATCAACAACAACACCACAAATACAAACACAATCTCATTGCAAAGATTAAGGATATGGTTTTTCATTTGAAATCTATGAGGATGCTCTTAAAATGATTAAGTGAATTGGTAATGAACAGGCAGTCATTTTTGAGTGTAGGAGAGAGTTAAAAAATAACAATTGCTCTACCTGGCAGGCAGGCAGGTAAACAGCCTGTTCTTCAACGACTTGGGACATAAACCCACAACTGCACTGAAGTGATCAGCTTGATACAGATCTAATTAGACTGGAATGACATACACATTTTAAACTGAGTTGTTGGTAAGAAGAATTACAGAAATTCAGTGCAGCAATATAGTGAAGAAGAAATACTCTTTGTGCCTGACTATTTAAAGAACAGCAGCTTTTATTATGAAAATTCATTTCTTAAACAGATGTTAAATGTTTAAATGAGTGGATTAGAATCCTATAAGATGTCTTACAGGCTAGGCATATACTTATACATAATAGACCACTATGTGTTTTATGATTTAAAGGTTGAAACTCTTCTCTTGCTTCTCCATACCCTTAATCCCTCCTGCAATATTAATTGACCTGAATAGTGCCTTAATTCCATCTACCATTCCTTCCTCAGGTTAATGAATTTTATTTTCAGGTGTCCCTTATTAAAATCCAAAAACTCTTGGGAGAAGAAGATGGGTAACAGATAAAGTTATTCTCATCATTCAAACCTCAATTTTCTTTTAAGGTAAATCCTCATTGGGGTACCTGACAGTAAAGTCCAAAGGGAGATAGGATATGTCTATCTCATATAGGAATAAATATTAATGTGGCTCAGAGGAGGGAGAAGACAGGTATGGGTGACAAACATGGGGCACTACTGGGGAGCACTTGAGGACAGGGAGCATTGAAAAAGGCAGTGGGATAATAAAGATTTCAAATTTTATCAAGTTATTAGTATAAAATATTTAAAAACCTTTCAATCTATAAATTTAATCAACAAGATCATGAGGAGATCTCTTTCATTTTCTCTATAAAAATGATAAAATGATTAATATTATTAAATAGAGTCTGATAAAAAAAAGTTCTAGACTGACAATAAATCAAAGAAATACTGAAGTAGTTAAGTTTGACCTGTCTTATTCTTTTAATAGAGTGTTTAAAACCAAAACAAAAAAACAAAAAACATAGAAATGGGCTTTGGTTTCAAAGCCTAGAATGTTTTGTTACCAAAGCACATTAGCAAAATGTCACCATAAAGCCACACTGAGATGTAAGCAATTTTCAAAAACTTCAACCTCGATTGCTTGGGAGAATGGTAGGCAGCAATGCTGGAATGAGGGAAATCAAATTATAGGATTTGAATCCAGAAGAGTAGGTGAGTCATTTAGGAAAATTCTTGTCACAATGTACCTCTTTGAAGAAAATCAAATGATGTATAAAGTTCTGTCTAAACATGGAAAATCATGTGGTTGCATGACTCAATTTATCTCAGTAACTCAATGCCAAAATAGCCCACTCCTGCCTCAGTTTCAGATTTAGCCCCTTGTCAGATTTGTCCAGGAAATTGACTTCAGATTTCACTTTTCTCTTAACACATTGATGGAGCCAAAAGCAGTGCAGAAAAAGTAACTCTTACTGAACAATTTAGCTCACTCCAATTTATATTGCTATTTTTACTGTACTGTATAACCTTGGAAGAATTTACCTTTTGTTATTAATACTAACTGCTTCCACAATGAATGAGAAGTGGGAGAAATTGCCAGAGGAAAAAAATCTATAGGTACACCAAAACCAAAAGAAAAATCGTAGAATAGATAGAAAAATAGATAGATAGATAGATAAAAGATGCTAGTGAGAGAAATTCAATGGCTGCTAGAAGATATTTGAAAGGAGTAACTTCCTGTTTCCTCTTACCTAGAAAGTAAAAATTGAAGGCTAATAATGTGTTCTCTGCAACATGAGCTGCCTACAACTTTGAAACTCAAAAAAATCTTAAGCAGTGACCTAGAGAAAGAATAAAAAAAAAAATCCCAACAAGTTTATGTTCTCGGTGTGTTTCATCCAAAAGAGAAAAAAAAAAATAAAGCCATGCTAAAAATAAGTAAGCCTCTGTAAGAAATGTATCTCACTTCATACCATGACCCTTGAGAAGGTCACAAGGAAGGGAGAGGTTTGTCTAAGACTAGAAGAGAATGGATTCCAAACATCATACCACAGAGGAATGTGGAAGATGAAGCAAGAGCAATGGTAGGTTAAGCTAATCAAAGAAAGGGAAATGTACTGGAGAGAAAACATTTGAGGTCAGGGCCATGATTATTTACTCATTTTTAAACATATGACACAAGATAAATAATGATTTATCTATGTAATGTGTTTCAACTTCACTAGAATGTATGATCTCTGAAGGCAAGAATTTTTGTCTGTGATGTTCATTACTCTATTTTTAGAACCTAGAATATTAATTGACATATAGTGGGTCCTCAATAAGTATTTGCTGAAAGACTGAATGACTAAGATGACATCTCTTTTTTTAATATTTATTTATTTTGAGAGAGAGAGAGAGAGTGTGTGTGTGTGTGAGCAGGGGAGGGGCAGAGAGAGAGGGAGAGAGAGAATCCCAAGCAGGCTCAATGTTCAGCACTCAGCGGAGCCCAACATGGGACTGGATCGCATGAACCACAAGATCATACCTGAGCCGAAATCAAGAGCTGGACACTTAACCCACTTAGCCAACCCAGACACACCTAAAATACATTTCTTTAATTAGTAAAATGTATATATCTAGGAATATTCTGAAGATTAGGTAATAACGCATATACAAGGACCAATCCAGGTTTTGTGGGCCTAACATTCACACAGTTCAAGTGGGTGCTTTTAAGAAAAAGGATAAAAATTACAAATACAGTATTAGGTATGAAAATGAATATATTTTATAATGAGAAAATAAACCACTTTCTATGACCAAAATTTTGCCTAGTGACATCTGTAGAAAGTAACAAGTTACTGGAGAAACCATACTTGGCTTTTTAAGAGTCATTCATGCTGTATGTACTCTTATTCCTTGAACATCTCTGGGAGAAATCACATCTTGATGGTCTGACTTGAATCTCAGGAAGCAGGAGGGAAAAACTGTTGGCTTGTATAACTATGTTGTTCATGCAGTAATCCTGTAAAATGGGCCTCCAGAACCTAGCCCAACAGTGTCAAAAATTCCCTGGGTTACTACTATTATATTTAGTATGCATTTTTAGAAAAATTTATAATGACAGAAAATATCTACTAATTCACTAATACCTTGAAATAAACCAACATTTTATTCATCACAACATTTGCACACAACTCAAAAATGTACACACACATGCGCATGTGTGCACACACACACATAAGATGTAATATTGATTCAGTCTTCAGGTGTCATGTGTGCATATGGCTTCAAAAGACCTTGCAGTTTCTAAACCAATTCTGACCTGGGAGGACAGTGTTAGGACTGTCCATCGATTCCATATATGGGTGGGGTTTGGAGTTCATGTTATACATAGATAATAAATATCAAGACAGCTGCATTTTATCTATTTATTTATTTATTCATAGTTTACATCCAAGTTAGCATATAGTGCAATGATAGAATCCAGTGGTCCATCCCCTATATATAACACCCAGTGCTCATCTCAACAAGTGTCCTCTTTAATGCCCTTTATCCATTTAGCTCATCCTCCCACCCACAACCCCTCCAGCAACCTGCAGTTTGTTCTCTATATTTAAAAGTCTCTTAGGTTTTGTTCTCCTCCTGATTTTTATATTATTTTTGCTTCCCTTCCTTTATGTTCATCTGTTTTGTATCTTAAATTCCACATATGGGTGAAGTCATATATTTGTCTTTCTCTGACTGGATAATTTCGCTTAGTATAACACCCTCTAGTTCCATCCATGTTGTTGCAAATGGCAAGATTTCATTCTTTTTTATTGCCAAGTAATATTCCACTGTATACATATACCACATATTCTATATCCATTCATCTGTTGATGGACATTTGGGTTCTTTCTGTACTTTGGCTATTGTTGATAGTGCTGCTACAAACATGGGGGTGCTTGTCCCCCTTCGAAACAGCATATCTGTATCCCTTGGATAAATGCCTAGTAGTGCAATTGCTGAGTCATAGGGTAGTTCTATTTTCAATTTTTTGAAGAACCTCCATACTGTTTTCCAGAGTGGCTGCACCAGTTTGCATTCCCACCAACAGTGCAAAAGTGTTCATCTTTCTCTGCATCCTCACCAACATCTGTTATTGCCAGAGTTGTTAATGTTAGCCATTATGACAGCTGCATTTCTTTTTAGATTTTTTTTCCTATAAACTTCTAATATAATAACAAAATAATAGCATCTATTGAATACATATCTTATGTTGGTTAGATTTCCTGCCATAAGTAATGTTCCCCAGGCTAATACCATTTAGCTGTAAACCTCATGGAAGTAATATGGATATTGTACAATACTTGAAATTCCGTACTTGGTGGCATAGAAATTTTCAGTGTGAAAGTTTACTTTGTGTCTGACACATTTTTCCTGAAAATATAAATTTTTTGTTCCTTCACTACCTCACTTATCTATTGATTCATAAATTAACATTAGAGCAGTTATCTACTGAGATTGAGATCAAAAGCTAAAATATAGTTTTTTACATGGAAATTCAAAGTAAGGGTATTTAGAAGCAATTTTTTTGATAACTGTAAGAACACCACTTAATTTATTTTTTCAGTTTTCATGATACTATGTAGGGAGATATGTACAGAGTTGCTAAGTAAACAAGCTACATGATATAATAGCTCTCAAGAAATAAGGTTCACCTTCTTCAGCTTTGTGTGTTTGTTGCTTCCTTCATTCACTAATGATTCCCAAAGAGGAAGAGGAAGAGGAAGAGGAAGAGAGAAAGAGAAAGAGAAGAAAGAGAAAGAGAAAGAGAAAGAGAAATAAATATAGGGAAAACAATCTCTTTTCCAGAGAAAGAAGCCATTAAAGACCTTTCTTCCTTTGTAAACCACAACTCGTCAATCTTAGTCAACTCAGAATATTATACTTACTGCCCTATTGGCATGATTATTAAAAGATGGTTTCATTTGGATTTACATTTTCATTACTAGCTTCTCTACTGAGTTTTCCATTTAGTTTGGAATGTGTTGGTGTTGCTATACAAGTTATATGAAATCCCAAGAGTGAAAGTAAACATGGACACTCTCATTACAGATAAAAGAGTAAGTGGGGGAAATATATCCATTAATTTGGGATCTCAGGAAGGGATGAGGGAAAAGCAGGGATATGGGAATATGTAAGAAATATATTCCAGCCAGGAGAAAAGATCAGGGTGTCAGGGGTCTATGGGACATCAGAAAAATCATTTAGTCCCTCTGGGCTAAAAGTAGGTAATAATGTTTATTCCTGTACTAAAGGTAAATGATAATGTTCACTTAATGTGAAGATTATAAATACATCTTACCTCCCTCACCCTTCACATTCAATTAACCATCAAATTTTGGTTTTACCTACTAAATATCTTTTGAATCTCTCCCTTCCTTCCCATCCATCTTATAGTAACTTGAAGTCTTCTACATTTCTTACCTGGATTACTCAGCTTCCTAACTAGCTGTGATGAATTTTAAAAGGCAACAGATTCTTTATAGTTCTCCCCATGAAGAGATAAATTATATTTCCCCACCCCTGGATTTGGGCTGCTTTTGTGGCTTTCTTTGGCTAATAGAATGGGGCAAAAGTAACATTGTGCATCTTCTGAGCAAGGGCTCAGGAAGCCTTGTAGCTTTTGCTTTTATTTAATCTCTTGCTGCTCTGAGGTTGCCATGTGTACTAGTTTCCTGCTGCTGCTGTTACAAATTACTACAAATTTAGTGGCTTAAAATAGCACAGATTTATCACATAGTTTTGAAAGTCAGAATTCCACAATTTTACTGAATTGAAAGTCAAGGTGTCAGCACGTCTCGTTCCTTCTAGAGGCTTGGAGAGAAAATCTGTTCCCTTGTGTTTTCCACCTTCTATAGACCACCTGGCTCATGACTTCTTTATCCAGCTTCAAAGCCAGCAATGTAGCATATTCGATTTTCTCTCCAACTCTCTCACCTCTTCTTCGGTCATTACATCTTCTTCTCTGGCTCTGAGCCTCTTGCCTCCCTTTTATAAAACACTTGTGATTAGACTGGACACACCTGGGTAATCCAGGATATTATCTCAAGAATAATATCTTTCAATCTCAAGATCTTTAACTTAATCATATTTGCAATGTCTCCTTTGACATGTAAGATAATACATTCATGGGTTCTGGGGATTAGGCCATGGGCATCTTTTGGGGGGGGGCATTATTCTTTATGAAAAAGAAGTATGGGTTATCATTCTTGAAGAAAAAAGCCTCAGGGATAGAGAGGCCCAGGAAACAGCTAACACAAATAATCAAAAGTGGCCCCAGGAGAGATCTGCAAAACAGCCAAGCTGAGCACAGTCCAAAGTGCTAATACACAGAATCTTGAGCAAATAAATAATCCACTAAGTTTTGAAGGTTTGTTGTTGTTGTGTGTGTGGTTTTTTTTTTTTCATGCAACAGATATATCAGTCTCTCTGGAGCCAGGCTTACAAGTAACTCCTTCCCATACTGCTGTTGGAGTGATCTTTCTAAAATTCAATTCTTGCTTAAAACTTTATAATTTTTTTTTGGCCTTCAGGATACTCAGAGTCACTTTGCATAGTATTCAAGTCTCTCCCCAATTTCACCCTTGCCCCCATATTCAACCTTTTCTTTCCTTCAGTGTTTATATTTTTTGAAATAATGTGTTTTTGCATCAGCAAACTGCAAGCTCCTGATAGTTCATATTGCTTTATAATTGTCTTCATACATGTTTATTCCCACCCCCCCCCAAACTGGCAACTTGAGACTATGTATGTTGCTTCACTTATATATGGTAGGGGAAGAAAAAGTTTTCCTTGACCATGTTAGCGTCCCTGGCTGGGTCAAAAAATTAAACTACACGGACAGAGTAACAGAAGAAAAGCACACAAACTTATTTAAGTGACATGGTATAATTCATAAGAAAATGAAGACCCAGAGAATCAGTCAAAGCTGAGTATTTTATGCTAGATTTGATGAAGAATGGGAAACCTTCATATGAGGGTTTTGTGACCTGTTTCAGGAGAAAAGGGAAAGAGTGGGAGAAGGTTAGGGTGATTTTCCTGTTTCTGCTATTTTCTCAAAACACTTCAATTTAAAATATTCAATATGCTAAGATGCCATATTTGGGGTTAGCATGCCCTGAACCCCATCATTATGCACTTGCAGCACTTAGCACAGCACCTGGGATATAGCAGTACTCAATAATTATTCAGTGAACCAATGGAAGAATGAAAGCACTTTTGGTTTTCAGGAATGCCCAGTATTTTTTTTTTTGCATTTTGTAGATTATATGAAACAACTTAGGAAAATCTAGATGAGATTCTCCAAATAATAAGCTCACATCTCAGTGGTCTACCTACTAGAACTTGCTAGTTGTGCAATCATAGACATTATTTCAATTCTCTGTCTTAGTTTCTTCACCTGTAAAATGGGGATAATAGTGCCTACTTTACATAATTGTAGGGAATAAGTGAAGTAATGTATGTAGAGTGCTTAGAAACACGTATGGCACAGAGTTAGTGTTGTGTAAGTACTAAGAATCATTATGATGATTATGGTGGTGGTAGCAATGGTGGTGTAGTGATGGTGGTGAATGATAACCCCAAAGTCTATGAGAATGTATGAACTCAGTTGAAGATTATCTGGAACAGAATTATGTCAAGAATGTAATTTGCAATATTTCCAACAAAAATAATTATAGAATGTATTCTAAAATAAAACAGTTCTCAATTATTTCTAAATGTGAAAAAATATTGTGTTTCAGTGGAAATCTACATTTCAGTGGAAAACTTGTGGCCTATCTTATTCTAGCCCTGATCATTTTCTTTGAGCTATTTAGTAACTGTTTCTAAATTGTAAATTCTATCTTCCTGGGAGAAGTTTAATTGATTTCCTTCTGTTCACACTCATTGAAAAAAACAATTTTGTCTCCATTTGTAATTCATACAAATACTACTTTATTTTTTTAAGTTTTTGTTTGTTTTTAACATTTTATCTATCTATCTATCTATTCAGTTAGGTTTTTTAATGTTTATTTATTTTTGAGATAGTGTCACAGTGTGAGCAAGGGAGGGGCAGAGAGAGAGAGAGGGAGACACAAACTGAAGCAGGCTGCAGACTTTGAGCTTTCATGAACCATGAACCATGAGATCATGACCTGAGCTGAAGTCAGACACTTAACCGACTGAGCCACTCAGGTACCCTGAGTTAGTTAGTGTTTATTTAAATTCCAATTAGTGCACATACAGTGAAATATTAGTTTCAGGTGTACAATATAGTGATTCAACACTTAGATACAATACTTGGTGCTCATCTCTACAAGTACCCTCCTTAATCCCCATCACCTATTTAACCCACAGCCCTCCCCTCTGGTAACCATCAGTTGTTCTCTATAGTTATGAGTCTGTTTCTTGTTTTGTGTGTGTGTCTCTCTCTCACCTTTTTTCCCCTTTGCTCATTTTTTTGTTTCTTAAATTTCACATATGAATGAAATCATATGGTATTTGTCTTTTTCTGACTGACTTATTTTGCTTAACATAATACTGTCTAGCTCCATCCACATGATTGAAAATGGCAAGATTTCATTCTTTTTTATGGGGGAATAATATATGTGTGTATCTGTGTTTATATATGTCTATATTATGTATATATGTGCATATATTATATTGGCCTATTTTAATAATTCGGCTGTTATTGATAATGCTGCTATAAACTTTGGGGCTCATGTATCCCTTTGAATTAGTAATTTTGTATTATTTGGTTAAATAACTAGTAGTGCAATTACTCGATTGTAGGGTAGTTTTATTTTTAACTTCTTGAGGAACTTCCATACTGTTTGCCATACTGGCTACACTAGTTTATATTCCCACCAACAGTGCAAAAGTTTCCCTTTTTCTCCACATCCTTGCCAACACTTGTGGTTTCTTGTGTTGTTGATTTTAGCCATTTTGAAAGGTGTGAGATGATATCTCATTGTAGTTTTTATTTTCATTTCCCTGATGATCAGTGATGTTGAGGATGTTTTCATGTGCCTGTTGGCCATCTGAATGTCTTCTTTGGAAAAATGTTGTTCGTGTATTCTGTCCATTTGTTAATTGGATTATTAGCTTTTTGGAGGTGCTGAGTTTTATAAGTGCTTTATTTATTTTGGATACTAGCCCCTTATCAGATATGTCATTTGCAAATATCTTCTCCCATTCCATAGGGTGCCTGTTGGTTTTGCTGATTGTTTCTTTCACTGTGCAGAAGCTTTTTGTTTTTATGAAGTCCCAATAGTTTATTTTTGCTTTTTTCCCCTTGCCTCAGGAGACATATATAGAAATAAGTTGTTATGGACAATGGCAAAGAAGTTACTGCCTGTATTCTCCAGGATTTTTATGGTTCCAGGTCTCACATTCAGGTCTTTAATCCATTCTGAACTTATTTTCATGTATGGTGTAAGAAAGCGGTTTCATTCTTTTCTATATTGCTGTCCAGTTTTTCCAACATCATTTGTGGAAGAAACTTTTTCTCACTGGATGTTTTTTCATGCTTTGTTGAAGATTAATTGAACACATAGTTGTGGATTCATTTTTGAGTTTTCTATTCTGTTCCATTGATCTGTGTGTCAGTTTTTGTGCCAGTAGCATATTGTTTTGATTACTACAGCTTTGTGATCTAACTGGAAATCCAGATTTGTGGTATACTTTATTCTATCTACATCTGTGTTCTTTTGTCTTTTCCTTTAAAAAGATTATAATCTCTTCTTGGTTCCTTCATTTTGTAAGAGTAAAAATCTTTAGCACATATTCATTTTGTATCTATATGAGAGTCATGATTTTTACCTTTTTATGAAAATTATCTTGTAAGTTTTAGCTCAGGCATGCCTTTTCTTGGTTCCCAGAGGTGAGTCCAAAGTGGAAGTAAAACTATGCTGACACTGTTTTTCTCATTTCAATTTTGCTCTCTACTAATCTTATTTTTGGTTTGTTTATAGCCAATAAAGTATTCCCCAATGAGAATCTGGTTTTATGGTTTGACCATTTGGTGATAACTATAAATGGACTATTTATAGAAATATATTCTTTGTTAGGGTGAAAGACAACAGAGGTTATACTTTCTTATCCGTTTTTATTGGAAATTTGGTTTTATGGTTTGATCATTTGGTGATTTCTGTAAATTGATTAATAGTTGAAGGAATTGCTCCAATAGGAACCAAGAGAACTTGAGCCTACTGGGCAAGAGACAAGAGAGAATCTTGTTTGTTAAGATTTTCTGATTGTCAATTTTATTATTATTATTATTACTGTCAATTTTGAACTCAAGTCAGTTAAGTATTTTTACCCACTGAGAGGAGAACAGCTCTTTGATGTAGACCAGTAAGTTATATACTTCTGTGTTAACTTGACACATGGCTAACATTTTAGAACTGAAATTATAAGGGCTTTCTGTGTGAGAATGTGTTATGGACTGAATTGTATACCCCAAAATTCATATATTGATGCCCTAACTCCCAATGTGATTGGAGATAGGGTATTTAGGAGATAATTAAGGCTAAGTGAGGTCATAGGGAAGGGCCCTAATATGATAGAACTGCGGCCATATAAGAGGAAAAGAAAGATCTCTCTTCCTCCACTGATGACTTTGCCTTTATAAAATTGATTCCTAGATGTAAAATACAATACAATAAAATGTAACTTCTGAGTTATTTTTTAGGCTTCCTGGAAAGGCACACAGATTTTTTTTTTAAATAGAGGTTATAGAAATAATTAGGTTTATCTGATATGTTGCTATGGATAAGTTGCATGGGGAGAGTTCTCAAATCAGAAAAGATGTTCAGTCTTCTCTACATCAAACTTGTGTGGGTAAAATGTTATTAGTATAAATATTTCAGAAATTGTATACAGTGTAGGAAGTTCCAAGAGATCTGTCAAAGTACTTGTAGTCCATAATATGTTTCTATTTATCACAGTCCTGGCAGTTCTTTGCTTGATATTAGATAGCAATATAGTGTTATCAGTCATAATTTCAGTTTTTAAAAAAATGTTAACTTTGTCATAACTTTGATTTTTTTTATTTGAATATGGCATCTTCTAGGCCAGTAGTTTTCAAATGGGGATTCACATCACTTACCTATGGAATTTTAATATAGAGATGTTTAGACTGTACTCCACACTGAATCACTTTACCTGATATGGAAACGTTCTTGGTATATTCTTACTATATGCTTGGAATACTCATTGTATATTATGTCAGGATTATTATATGTTCTATTTTAAGATTCTTTTCTCAGTAAAAATTATGTTCATCCATTTCAAAAATTAGATATAATGTTCATCGTCTTTTTTGAGAATAGGGTTAACTACTATGTTTATAATTATTTTGTCTAAAACATTTTTTGGACAGACTTTACTATCTTGTTTTGCTTATCAAAAAAATAACCACATTTACTTGTCAGCTTCACTAATCTTGTAATGAAATCAATTCAAATCTTTCACTTGAAGTTATCTGTAATAAGCCACAGCCATTTTAAGTATTTTGTCATATATAGATTTTTAATGTCTTTATTTATTTATTTATTTTGAGAGAGAGAGAGCACAAGCAGGGGAGGAGCAGAGCGACAGGGAGAGAGAGAATCCCAAGAAGACTCTGTCAGCACAAAGTGCAATGCAGGGCTTGAACTCACAAACCATGATATCATGACCTGATCTGAAACCAAGAACCAGACACTTAACCAACTGAACCACCTGGGTGCCCCATACAGATATTTTTTTACTAAGCCACCTGGGAGCCCCATATAGAGATTTTTTTAGGTTGAAGTATGGTTGACATATTATATTAGTTTCATGTGTACAACATGGCGGTTTGACAATTAAATGCAATACAAAATGCTAACAATGACAAGTATAGTTACCATCTGTCATCATACAAAGTTATAATATTTTTGAGTATATTCCCTATGTTATACCTTGCATCCCTGTGACTTATTTATTTTATAATTGGATGTTGGACTACCTCTTAATCCCCTTCACCTATTTCACCCATCCCTCCACCCCTCTCCCCTCTGGCAGCCACCAGTTCCTTATATTTATGACTCAATTTTGTTGTTGTTTGTTTTGTTTTCTTTTGTTTTTATAGATTTGATGTTTTGTTTTACTCTGATGCTTCCCTGAAAGTACTTGCAATCAGCTACAAGCCTGAGTGATTCATCTTCAACAAAGAGAACTGTCTCAGAGCCCAGAAGAAAAGCATTATGCCAAATTCTTTTGGGTACAGACTTCTGCTAACACATAGATCATATAGAAAGAGAATTAATTATATGAGACTGAATAAAAGTATGTGATTTTTTTCTTTTTTATAATTTTTAAATAATTTTATTTTAGAGAGAGAGTGTGTGCAAGTGGGGGAAAGGGGCAGAGGGAGAGAGGGAGAAACTTTTTTAAAATTTATTTTTGAAGGAGAGAGAGAGACAGAGCATGAGCAGAGGAGGAGCAGAGAGAGAGGCACAGAATTCAAATCAGGCTCCAGGCTCTATGCTGTCAGCACAGAGCCCGACATGGGGCTCAAACTCACTGTGAAATCATGACCTGAGCTAAAATCAGACGCTCAACCAACTGAGCCACCCAGACGCCCCAGAGAGACAGAAAGAATCTTAAGCTAGGCTTAAGATCTCATGATCATGAGAGTATGATCTGAGGCAAAATCAAAAGTCAGACACTTAACTAACTGAGCCACACACGCACCCCCAAATGATGTGATTTTTAAAAGAATATTCTGGATGTTTTATGTTTTATTTTGTGATTTCATAAAAAAGTATTTTCTTTCTTCTTAAGCTAATTATAACTCATAACAATTGAGTAGACTTTACTTTTGTAAACGGAAATGAAACATTTATAAATGATATATTATTCTTATCTGACACTTTCACAATTCAGAAACTCTTGTGGAATGTTCTTGTTTTCATATCAATGTAGTTATTTACATAAGTTCAATAAGAATCTGTTCTCCTTTTATTAGGACATAATTGGAAATATTGGTTATACAATGAAAGATTTGCCTAGGATGTTGTATTTGAGAATTATGCTCACTTAATCCTATGTGATCAGATACTTTTAAGGACCTATGGTTGACTTTATAAAGCCAAAGCTTACAAAGCCCTCTTGGGAAAACTTGGCCTGCAACCTGGTTTCCACCATTCTTAGTTTTATAGGTCAGTAAGTAACATCACTTCCTGGCAGGTCAGTAATCTAGGATATTTTAAAGACCTCAAGAAGACAGAAATTAATCTAAATGTATAAGTACTACAGGTGGAGGAGGAGCCAAGATGGCAGAACAGCGTGGAAGATTTTTGTGAGTCTCACGTCCATGAAATACAGCCAGACGAACACTAAACCATTGTACACACCTAGAAAGCTGATTGGAGGATTAACACAACAATCTGCACAACCTGAGCCACAGAATTCAGCAGGTACATGGCACAGAGAGGTGAACTTGGGGAGAGAGAAGCCAGTGGCAGGCAGGGAGTCTCCTTTGCAGGTGGAGAGAGGACAGAGACTGGGGTGGGGGAGAATATGGGAAAAGCACCTCTCCCCAAAAGGAGCTGGAAAGAAAGTGGAAAATTGGAAACAGCTGCAGGGACTAAACTAAAAAGGGAGAAAGGAGAAAGGAGACGGTTTAAATTCCATTAAGACTGTAAACAAGGGGAGCGCAAAGTCTGCAACTCTGCAGCTCGATACCTGGTGGTGCTCTGGTGGGAAGGGCGAATCCCCAGGAACAGAGTGGGGTCCAGGGGGTTCTCAGGCCACACAGGGAAAAGCGGTTCCACTGCTGGAAGAACATTTGGTAGAGACTGTTGAAGCCACCTGGTCCCAGCCGACCCCCAAAAATGGCCACATTTGCTGGTGTTGGAACAGGGTCATTAAGGGTGAAGCCTGGTGCCAGATGTGTGTTGTGATTTTCCATAATCCCTGAAAGCTGCTGCTACACTATCTCGTGAACTTTTTCTGGGGCGGGCTGACACCTGGCTGCAGTCTTGGGGCACCGGCAGCAGCAGGGTCCAGCAGGCATTCCTGGGGGCAGCCAGCATTTGGCTATTGCTCTGTGAGACACTCCCACAGAGGGGCAGAATGGGTCAAAGCTGCAGTCCTTCAGAAGTAAAGGGCTGGGGAAAACAGCCACATCTGAAATAAAATTCGGGAGAGAGGTACTGCCTGGGGCCTGGTCACGGAGAGTGAAAAAGTGGGGAGTGGATGAAAGCTGAAGACAGAGGATGGTCTGCCATTGCTGATCAGAGAGAACAGAGTTCCCATACTAGACACTGGGTAGATGGGTGACGCCATTTTCACCGCTCCCGCGCATGCACAAACGCACCTATGAGCACTGCAACAATCCATCCCAGTAGGCTAGCAGCGACATCTAGTGGAGAACGGAGCAATTACACTGAACCCCCCCCAACTGGGCCAACCTCGCTCTTCAAGAACACAAGTCTTACCACCTCTTAGTTTATGGACTATAAAGTGCTACATAGTCTGACTTCTAGGGGAAAACAAAGTAATTTCAGTCCTATTTCAATCTGTTAGTAGGTCCATCTATTCAATTTTCTTTATTTTTTATTTTGCACTATTCTTTTTCTTGAATACAGAAAGAGAAAAAAACATTTTTATTTTCAAATTTTATTAAAAATATTTTTCTTTAATTTTTATTACTGTATTTTTTTTACTTTTGTGTAAATTTTTTCAAATTCTATCTTACTTCCATCATTCTGTTTTGGTCTACTTCAGTGTATTCACCTTTTCAAATTTGCAAATGATTTCCTTGTTTTCTTTTTTCTTTTTTCTCTTTTTTGTTTCTTTTCTTTTTCTTGAATTCAGAAACTGAAGAACTTCATTTTACTTTCAATTTCTATTAAAAATATTTTTCGCTAATTTTTTACTATATTTTTTGCTTTTATGTAAATTTTTTCAAATTCTATTTTACTTCCATAATTTTAGTTTAGTCTACTAGAGTGTATTCACTTTTTCAAATTTTCAAACGATTTCTTTTTGTCTCTATTTTTTCTATTTTTTGTTTCTTTTCTTTTTCTTGAATACAGAAAGAGAAAAAAACCTCATTTTTATTTTTAATTTTTATTAAAATATTTTCTTTAATTTATTCCTACTATATTCTTTACTTTTGCATAATTTTTTTCAAATTCTATTTTACTCCCATCATCTCATTTTAGTCTACTTCAGTGTATTCACTTTTCCAATTCTCAAATGATTTCCTTTTTTTCTTCCCCACCTTTTTTTCTCTGAACTGTCAAACCACTTTCAACCCCCAGAGCAAAACACACCTAGGATCTAGCATCATTTATTAGATTTGTGTGTGTGTGTGTGTTGTGTGTGTTTTCAATTTTTTAATTTTAATTTTTTTAATTTTAATTTTTCTACCTCACTAATTCCTTTTCTCCCTTCAAAATGACAAAATGAAGGAATTCACTGCAAAAGAAAGAGCACAAACAAACGACAGCCAGGGATTTAACCAATACAGACACAAGCAAGATGTCTGAACCAGAATTTAGAATCATGATAATAAGAATACTAGCTGGAGTCAAAAATAGATTAGAATCCCTTTCTTCAGAGATAGAAGAAGTAAAAAATACCCAGAATGAAATTAAAAATGCTATAACTGAGCTGCATTCACGGATGGATGCAGTGGCAGCAAGGATGGATGAGGCAAAACAGAGAATCAGCGATATAGAGGACAAACTTATAGAGAATAATGAAGCAGAAGAAAAGAGGGAGAGTAAGGCAAAAGAGCATGATTTAAGAATTAGAGAAATCAGTGACTCATTAAAAAGGAAAAAACATCAGAATCATAGGGGTCCCAGAAGAGGAAGAGGGAGAAATAAGGGTAGAAGGGTTATGGGAGCAAACCATAGCAGAAAACTTTCCTAACCTAGGGAAAGAAACAGACATCAAAATCCAGGAAGCACAGGGACTCCCATTAGATTCAACAAAAACCAACCATCAACAAGCCATATCATAGTCAAATTCACAAAATACCCAGGCAAGGAGAGAATCATGAAAGCAGCAAGGGAAAAAAAGTCCCTAGCCTACAAGGAAAGACAGATCAGGTTTGCAGCAGACCTATCCACAGAAACTTGGCAGGCCAGAAAGGAGTGTCAGGATATATTCAATGTGCTGAATGAGAAAAATATGCAGCCAAGAATTATTTATTCAGCAAGGCTGTCATTCAAATAGGAGAGATAAAAAGTTTCCCAAACAAAAATTAAAGGAGTTTGTGACCACTAAACTAGCCTTGCAAGAAATTTTAAGGGGGAGTCTCTGAGGGGAGAAAAGATGAATACATATATATATATATATATATATACATATACATATACCAAAAGCAACAAAGATTATAAGGGACCAGAGAGCACCACCAGAAACTCCAACTACAAGCATCATAATGGCAATAAAGTCATATCTTTCAGTACTAACTCTAAATGTCAATGGACTCAATGCTCCAATCAAAAGACATAGGGTAACAGAATGGATAAGAAAACAAGATCCATATATATGCTATCTACAAGAGACCCACTTTAGACCTAACGACACCTTCAGATTGAAAATAAGGGGATGGAGAACCATCTCTCATGCTAATGGTCAACAGAAGAAATCCAGAGTAGCCATACTTATATCAGACAATCTGGGCTTTAAAATAAAGACTGTATCAAGAGATGAAGAAGGGCATTATATCATAATCAAGGGGTCTATCCACCAAGAAGACCTAACAATTGTAAACATTTATATGCCAAATGTGAGAGCACTCAAATATATAAATCAATTAATCACAAACATAAAGAAACTCCTCAATAGTAATACCATAATAGTAGGAGACATCAAAACCCCACACATAGCAATGGGCAGATCATCTACTCAAAAAATCAACAAGGAAACAATGGCTTTGAATGGCACCCTGGACCACATAGACTTAACAGATATATTCAGAACATTTCATCCTAGAGCAGCAGAATATACATTCTTCTCCAGTGCACATGGAATGTTCTCCAGAATAGAGCATATACTGGGACACAAATCAGCCCTAAGTAAGTACAAAAAGATCGAGATCATACCGTGCATATTTTCAGATCACAATGCTATGAAACTTGAAATCAACCACAAGAAAAAATTTGGAAAGGTAACAAATACTTGGAGACTGAAAAACATCCTACTAAAGAATGAATGGGCTAACCAAGCAGTTAAAGGGGAAATTAAAAAGTGTATGGAAGTCAATGAAAATGATAACACCACAACCCAAAACCTCTGGGATGCAGAAAAGGCGGTCATAACAGGAAAGTATATAGCAATCCAGGCCTTCCTAATGAAGAAAGAAAGATCTCAGATACACAACCTAACCTTACACCTTAAGGAGCTGGAAAAAAAACAGCAAATAAAACCCCAAACCAGCAGAACACAGGAAATAATATAGATTACAGCAGAAATTAATGCTAATCAAAACCCCCCAAAAATAGTAGAACAGATTAATAAAACCAGAAGCTGGTTCTTTGAAAGACTGAAAAAAATTGATAAACCACTAGCCAGTTTGATCAAAAAGAAAAAGGAAAGGACCCAAATAAATAAAATCAAGAATGAAAGAGGAGAGATTATAACCAACACAGCAGCAGAAATAAAAACAATAATAAGAGAATATTATGAGCAATTATATGCCAATAAAATGGGCAATCTGGAAGAAATGGACAAATTCCTAGAAACATATACACTACCAAAACTGAAACAGGAAGAAATAGAAAATTTGAACAGACCCATAACCAGTAAGGGAATTGAATTAGTAATCGAAAATCTGCCAAAAAACAAGAGTCCAGGGCCAGATGGCTTTCCAGGGGAATTCTACCAAATATTTAAGAAAGAGTTAACACCTATTCTCTTGAAGCTGTTCCAAAAAATAGAAATGGAAAAAAAAAAACTTCCAAATTCTTTCTATGAAGCCAGCATCAACTTCATTCCAAAACCAGAGACCCCACTAAAAAAGAGAATTATAGACCAATTTCCCTGATGAACATGGATGCAAAAATCCTCAACCAGATATTAGCCAACCAGATCCAACAATACCTTAAAAAAATTATTTACCACAACCAAGCGTGATTTATACCTGGGATGCAGGGCTGGTTCAATATCGCAAAACAATTAACATGTTTCATCACATCAATAAAAGAAAGGGCAAGAACCATATGATCCTCTCAATAGATGCAGAGAAAGCATTTGACAAAATACAGCATCCTTTCTTGGTAAAAACCCTCAAGAAAGTAGGGATAGAAGGATCATACCTCAAGATCATAAAAGCCATATATGAACGACCCAACGTTAATATCATCCTCAATGGGGAAAAACTGAGAGTTTTCCCCCTAAGGAAACCCAGGGATGTCCACTCTTGCCACTGTTATTTAACATAGTATTTGAAGTCTTAGCCTCTGCAATCAGACTACGCAAAGAAATAAAAGGCATCCAAATCAGCCGCTAGGAGGTAAAACTTACACTCTTCGCAGATGACATGATACTCTATATAGAAAACCCAAAAGATTCCACCAAAAAACTGCGAATGGATTAATGAATTCAGCAAAGTTGCAGGATATAAATCAATGCACAGAAATTGGTTGCATTCCTATACACCAACAATGAAGCATCAGAAAGAGAAATCAAGGAATCGATCCCATTTACAGTTGCACCAAAAACCATAAAATACCTAGGAATAAATCTAACCAAAGAGGTGAAAAATCTATACGCTGAAACCATAGGAACCTTATGAGAGAAATCGAAGAAGACACAAAAAAATGGAAAAAAAATCCATGCTCCTGGATAGAAACAACAAATATTGTTAAAATGTCAATACTACCCAAAGAAATCTACATATTTAATGAAGTCCCTATCAAAATAACACCAGCATTCTTCACAGAGCTAGAACAAATAATCCTAAAATTTGTATGGTTCGGGGGAACCAGAATAGACCCCGAACAGCCAAAGCAATCTTGAAAATGAAAAGCAAAGCAGAAGGCATCACATTCCCACACTTCAAGCTATACTACAAAGCTGTAACCATCAAGACAGTATGTACTGGCATAAGAATAGGCTTTCAGATCAATGGAACAGAACAAGAATCCAGAAATGAACCCTCAAATGTATGGCCAACTAATCTTTGACAAAGCAGGAAAGAATATCCAATGGAATAAAGACAATCTCTTCAGTAAGTGGTGCTGGGAAAACTGGACATTGACATGCAGAAGAATGAACCTGGTCCACTTTCTTACACTATACACAAAAATAAACTCAAAATGGATGAAACACCTAAATGTAATACAGGAAGCCATCAAAATCCTCAAGGAGAAAGCAGGCAAAAACCTCTTTGATCTTGACCACAGCAACTTCTTACTCAACACGTCTCTGGAGGCAAGGGAAACAAAAGCAAAAATGAACTACTGGGACCTTATCAAAATAAAAAGCTTCTGCACAGTGAAGGAAACAATCAGCAAAACTAAAAGGCAATGGACAGATCGGGAGAAGATATTTTCAAATGACATATCAGGTAAAGGGTTAGTATCCAAAATCTATAAAGAACTTATCAAACTCAACACCCAAAAAACAAGTAATCTAGTGAAGAAATGGGCAAACGACATGAATAGACACTTCTCCAAGGAAAATATCCAGATGGCCAACAACACATGAGAAAATGCTCAACATCACTCATTATCAGGGAAAAAGAAATCAAAACTACAGTGAGATACCTGTAGAATGGCACCTGTGTCACACCTGTCAGAATGGCTAACATTAACAACTCAGGCAACAACAGATGTTGGCGAGAATGTGGAGAAAGAGGATCTATTTTGCATTGTTGGTGGGAAATGCAAGCTGATGAAGCCACTCTGGAAAACAGGATGGAGGTTCCTCAAAAAAAAAATAAAAATAGAACTACCTTAAGACCCAGCAATTGCACTACCAGGCTTTTATCCAAGGGATACAGGTGTGCTGTTTCAACGGGACACACGCACCCCCATGTTTATGGCAGCACTATCAACAATAGCCAAAGTATGGAAAGAGCCCAAATGTCCATCGATGGATGAATGGATAAAGAAGAAGTGGTATATATATACAATGGAGTATTACTCGGCAATCAAAAAGAATGAAATCTTGCCATTTGCAACTATGTGGATGGAACTGGAGGGTATTATGCTAAGTGACATTAGTCAGTCAGAGAAAGGCAAAAATCATATGACTTCACTCATATGAGGACTTTAAGAGACAAAACAGATGAACATAAGGGAAGAGAAACAAAAATCTAAAAACAGGGAGGGGGAAAAACAGAAGAGACTCATAAATATGGACAACAAACTGAGGGTTATGGGAGAGGTTGTTGGAGGGGGGATGGGCTAAATGGGTAAGTGGCACTAATCTACTCCTGAAATCATTGTTGCACTATATGCTAACTAATTTGGATGTAAATTAAAAAAAAAATAAAACAAGTTAATAAAAAAAGAAATAAATAAAAATAAAAAGAGAAATAAAGTAATAGTTAAGTCAAAAAAATAAATGCATAGGTACTACAGGTAAAATCTGGCTTGCTTCCTAGCCTCAGGACTGCAAATAATAAGAGGCTTATAAAAGTCCAATCTTATATTACTCATGAAAATTTCTATCAAAGGAAACTTCAGAAGACCATATGGCAAATTAACACACTTGCTGCACCTATGTAAATAATCAGGTCAAATCTAATGAGGCAAATCGTATTTTCTGATGAAGATAATCTTTCTTTGAGATTGTTTTTGGTCAAAGGAAGGTAGAATTGTAATAAAGAAATCAGGCCTGTCTGATAGAAATTTAACTGACTCCCCCATATCCCCTGAGAAAAAACAGTTTTGTCTCCATTTGCAATTCACATCACCATTCTTTTACCCTATAAAAATGTTTGCTTTTTTGACTTTTCTGTTGAGCCAGTTATAATATATGCTTTGTTTATTCATATCATGGGAGTAAAATAAAACTTTAATGTATGTTTATTTTTATCTATAAGAAAGTCATTTTTTTTACTTTGTTATCTTTTAACAGTATATTTAACTTTTGAATACATTTCTAAGGTTAGATCACAGATTCAATATGTTATATGAAGGAACTTTATGATTTAAAAAGGATTTATAAGAAGTGTTTGACTTGCATTCACATCCATTTTCCACTATGATTCCCTCTAGCAAACAAGTCTAGAGAATCAGAAGCTGTGAAGAGGAATTAAGAAATGACTTTGGCTATCACATGCTAGTAAAACAAGACAAACTTTTCTGGAAGCCATTTCTTGAAAATTTGCAGGATGCAATTTATCCCCTAACCAAATCATGTTTTACTCTCTTTATGCCTCATTTCCACTTTTCCTGGTTGTGTATGGATATTTTAAAACTAATGTTTCTTCTCATTAGCATAGAGAAAATTATTATATTGTCTACTTTAGTTATATGAAACTAAATGAACTTTCATTACCTTTTGGTTTGCAAAAGAAGACCTATTATAGTTGTTGGTATTTGGTAAGGCTGCGTATTTTCTTAGGTCCCTCTGCATGGATTGTGTGTATGTTAGTGTGTGTGTGTAAAGTGTTGAAGATTCTTGATCTCATTCCTATCGCTGTGGCTATTGACTCCTAGTATGAGCTATTTAGAAGACAGGAAAAGACAAGGAAATAAATGGTAGTTGATTCCATAACCTGAAGTGCAGTTATAAACTCCAGGTCTTTCTATAAAATGTGGGTTGTTATCGCCTACTTTCATTAAGTCTCTTGTTCATCTATTACCCATGTATCCTGACAGTACTAAATTTTACAGATTAAAGTATCTATGTAGAATTTGTTTTGTAAATTTATTTTTATTTTTTGTTTCAAGTTTTTATTTAAATTATAGTTAGTTAACACATAGTGTAATATTAATTTCAGGGGTAGGATTTAGTGATTCATCACTTACATATAACACCCAGTGGTCATCCCCAAAAGTACAAGTTGTGAGATATATATATATATATATATACACACACACACACACACACACACATATATCACAATATACAAATATTTAGTATTTGTATTTATCATCTTTCCTTATATTGTCCACCTCTATTCCCTATATACTTATGGACATCTTTTGGTTTGGGTCACAAATAAGAAGATAATGGATCCATAATTTTGATATCAGGTAAGGAATCAGAGCTTCCATAGATGATGTACTCCTAATTTCTATTTCACTAGTAGAGGGTGAGGATTCCGCTTTCCTCTTAGGAAATTGTAATAGCTTCACTTTCTTAATAGACTATGCTATGTTAGAAAAGTTTGACTCTACTGCAATCTGCATGAGAACATTATTTTTTTTAATTTTTTAAAAATTTATTTTTATTATTTTTGAGAGACAAAGAGAGAGACAAGAGCATGAGTGGGGGAGGGCCAGAGAGACAGGGAGACACAGAAGCTGAAGCAGGCTCTAGGCTCTGAGCTGTCAGCACAGAGCCTGATGTGGAGCTTGAACTCATGAACTGCAAGATCATGACCTGAGCAGAAGTCGGACACAACTGACTGAGCCATCCAGGTGCCCTGAGAACATTATTTTTTAACTTCCATTTAAACCTCTCAGAGAGTATGTGCACTTACACAGTACTAGGGTAATTTCGTCCCTCAAGGGACATCTGGCAATGTCTGGAGCCATTTTGAATTGTTATAAATAATGGAAAGTACTACTGACATTTAGCTGGTAGAGGCTTTGAAACAACCCAGGACAGCCCTGTCTACCATGAGATAATTTTCTGGCCCTACTCAGTCAACAGTAACTGAGATTGAGAAACCTTGACCTTGTGTGCCAACAATGCTATCTGCCTGATATTAGACTGCTTGTATTGAAAAAAAGGACTACACTGAAAAAATACTTTCCTTACTTTCTTAGAATCAGACCATTAATATTGTCTGTAATTTAACCCAGGTATTTATATTTTCTTGTTTTAGAGCCTGGTGATAAGGAGTGGAGGAAATTATAGAAGCTTAAATAATACAAATGGAGGAAGTTTTATGAGTTTGGAAATGTGCAGTACATATAGATGTTTAGTGAATAAAATCATTGTACAAAGTTAAGCAGGTTTTACTTATCCTATGAGATCCAATATTTACATTTAATACAAACAGGAGTGATTTTTCCAGAGCTGTTAAATTGGTGACATTTTCTTTGATCTGGCAGTGTTCAGTGACAATTTTCCCTTGTAATCTAAATTATCGACCTTAAAAACCTTCAATGCGCAGAACTGGAGACTAGAAGATAGAAACTATACTAAATTATTTATATTATTCAATCATTGAGTAAAGCGCCTCTTTATGAAACACAAGTTTCATTAATAAAGAACTGTAATAACTAAAACAACAATAATAATAACCCCAAGAGACATTTCAAACTTTAAAAAATGGAAGTTTGCTTTACATAGAAAAAAATAATAAAATTACTGATTACCTTGTCAAATATTATTTAAGAATAGAATTTTATGTCCCACCTGGTTATTTAGTAAATAAATATGTAGTCACCAAAGCATTATGACTTAGTATCTTGCTGTTTTTCTTATATAATAGCACTAGTTGAGGGAAATGAAAAATACACATAATTATTATCTAGTTTTGACAAGGTGCTATTTAGTTACCTATTCAATTGGTGTTATGTAATTACTTAGGAGGCCATTCATCTAACATTTCTTGTGTCTTGGGTTGCAGCCCTTGTAATATGGTACCAAGTAGAATCTAATAGTAAAACAAATTTCCCAAGATTTGTAGCAGTAATCTTTAAAAGATCCCTTCAGTGATGTAGATGTTCAAGTGATAGAAATTCCTTTTGGCCAAAGTGGTAGTCTTTGGGTACCAGGGAATGCTTTTCTTCCCCATTGTTTTTGTTGGCCCCATCTTGCTAACGTCTGAGAAATTCCTAAGTGGATTCTAATGAGCCTAACACCATCAAGGAAAAGACAATTCTCTGTGGGCTCTTTGTAGTCTAGTTTGGCCTATTATGTTTTTGTGATCTTGAAAGGGGTCATTATCTTTGACCAATGGGGAAGGGTACCCAGGTGGACACAATTTTTATTTAAAAAAAATTGCTTGATTAGACTTCTGCTTCTGAGAAGATAGAACAGATGTACTTTTTACTTTTCATTCTGTTAAGTACAACTAAGCTCTGGATACTATATATAAAACAAACAGAAGAAGACTCTTAAAAGGCAGAGAGAATAATACAGGCTAGGGATCTCAGGATGCAAGGAATGACATGATGGTGAGTGTTTTGTGTTTTCTTTGTGTTTCACATATTCCAGATTTGTTACTTAACAAGCCAGCAACTTAGAAATATCGATAAGCACAAACAAAAAAGTCCAACAAAGACTTGCTCTCTCTAGCTAAAGGACCAGGAAAAGGGCAGCCTAGGAAAATAGAAAACTTTTAGGAAATAATCACCCTACTCTAGCTAAACATCACACAAAAAATTATGGCCCCACACATACTCATGTCAGACAAGGCTGATAGGGGAATTTATACATCTATTCTCAGGACGCTATAACAAGGTACCCTAATACCCCCATCAGGGTGACATAGAAGAAGGTCAAGTAAGAAGCCAAGACTTTCATCTCCACCAGCTGTAATAAGGTCCACCCTCCTCGCTTCCCTTTGTGGTGTCAGTAGACACCATGTGAGGCATCTGGACTTCTAAACTCACCCAGCTGTGATGAGGCACCCCTCAAACTTTCCACAGAGTTGCTCTCAGAGGAAGCCTTTCACCTCTACCACGTGATAATGAGGTCACTCACACCATGGTGTCAGTGGAGAACATGGAAGGACATGGAACTCCCACATACAGCAGTAGTGAGGAGATCCTCATTTTGAATGTCAGTGGAAACTGAGTAGTGAACCTAGTCTTCTACCTTCAACAGGCAATATTGGGAGGATGCCCCACCACCATTTTCCTCTGATAGAACAATGTCAAAATAAATCCAGCTAAAGTGAAAGGTTTAAATAAGAACATAATAGAAAAAATGTCCAGATTTAAATTGGAAACTACTAGTTATAGCCAAACCTGGGCAAATCTTAACTAAATGAAAGAATACAATCAATAGATATCAATATTAAGATGATAGAGATGTTAGAATTATCAGACAATGGTTTAAATAGCCATGATACAAAAGGCTTCAGCAAACTATTATGAACACACTTGAATCAAATGGAAAAAAAAATAGGAAGCTTTAGCAAAGAACAGTGTGAGCAAAGAATTAGAAAATATAAAGAAGAATCAAATGGAAATTTTAGAACTGAAAAAATACAATAACCAAAATAAGAAGCCCAGTGGTTGGCCTCAAGAGCAGAATGGAGGGGACAGAGCAAAGAATCAGTGAAATGGAAATAAAACAAGAAAAATAACCAATTATGAACAATACAGGGCAAATAGACTGGAAAAAATTAACAGAGCTTGTGGGACCTGAGGGACTAAAACAAAGGATGTAACATTTATGTCACTGGAGTTCCAAGAAGAGAGGAAAATAAAGACAGGACTGAAAATGTGCTCAATGTCTAAGAAAATGTCTCAGAAATGGAATATGACATCAATGTACAGATTCAAGAAGTTGAATGATCTCACAAGTCTCTATGTCTGAAGAGGTTGTCAGGCTTACAGCAGAGAATTTAATTTTAATGTTTGCATGCAAGTTTGAATGTTATCATTGTCAATGAAAACTGTCATTTGTTTTCCTTGAAATGATAGCCTTAAACCATAAGACACTCTTAAATACAGAGAACAAACTGAGGGTTGATGGAGGGAGGTGGTCGGGGGATGGGCTAAATGGGTGATGGGCAGTAAGAAGGGCACTTGTTGTGATAAGCACTGGGTGTTGTATGTAAGTGATGAATCACTGAATTCTACTCCTAAAACCAATACTATACTGTAAGTTAACAAACTAGAATTTAAATTAAAAAAAGAAGTTGGATGAACTCCAAACATGATAAACATAAAAAAAGAAATCCATACCAAGACATTATATTTAAACTCCTAAAAACTAAACACAAAGATAAAATTTTGAAAGTCAGTCAGAGCAAGACAAATATCATATGATTTTACTCATATCTGGAATTTAAGAAACAAAACCAATGAACATAAGAGAAGGGAAGGAAAAATAAAATAAAAACAGAGAGGGAGGCAAACCATAAGATAATCTTAAATACAAAGAACAAACTGAGGGTTGATAGAGGGGTGGCATTTAGGTGGATGGGCTAAATGGGTGATGGGCATTAAGGGGGGCATTTGTTGGGATGCACCCTGGGTGTTATATGTAAGTGATGAATCACTAAATTCTACTCATGAAACCATTACCAAATATGTTAACTAACTTGTATTTAAATTTAAAAAAACAATAAAAATTAAATTAAATTAGAAATACATATATTGAACAAAGGATTTATATCCAAAATATGTAAACACACACACACACACACACACACACACACATCCTACAAATAGATTTTTTAAAAAGAGCCATCTTAATAGAAAAAATAGCAAGAAAGTCTTGAATAAAATTTTACAAAAGAAACTCCACAAAAGATAAACTCCAAATGGCCAATAAACATTTTTTTAAAAGATAAAAATTTGAAAGCAGAGTAAAATGATGCATTATTTACTAGGTGAATATTACTACTTTTATTCAATCTATTGCTGGAAATTCTAGTAGTGCAATAAGGTATAAAAAGAAATAAATGGCATGCATTTTGGAAAGAAAGAAATAAACTGTCCTTTTTTGCAAGATGGCATGATGTCTATGTAAAAAAATCCCAAATAGCCTATAGAAAGGAATCCCTACTAAAGCTTATAAGTTCAGCAAGGTTTCAAGATATAATATAAAGATTCAAGAAGCAACTGTATTTCAGAAAAAAAGAATCAATTGTATTTCTATTAGATATCATGAAACCATGGATATCAAAACTAAAAATATGGAAACAAAAATAAAAAAAAACAAAGAACTAAAAGTACAATGTCATTTATAATCATTAAAAAAGTTAAATGCCTAAATCTATCAAATCATGTACAAGACTAGTGTGCTAAAAACTACAGAACTCTGAAGAGATAAATCTAAAAAGAAGATGTGAATAAATGGAGAAACACACAAAACAGATTCAACACAGTAAAGATGTCATTTCTCCACAAATTTATATAAAGTTTTAATTCAATCTTATCAAAATTCCAGCAAGACTTTTTTTTACATATAAACAAGATTATTCTAAATTTATATGAAAAGGCAAAAGACCTTGAATAGCTAAAGCAATATTGGAAACAAACAAACAACAACAACAACAAAAACAAAGTGGGAGGAATTAGTCTGTGTGATTTCAAGATTTATTATACAGCTACAGTCATCAAGGCTGTGTGGTACTGATGGAGAGATAGACAACAGATCAACAGAACAGGAAATCTAGAAATGACCGACACAAATATATCCAATTGATTTTTTACAAAAATGTAAAAGCAAGGCAATGGAGGAAAGCTAGACTTTTCAACAAATGGTGCTGGAATAATGGGAGATCCTTAAGCAAAAATAATGAAACTTGAAATAAGTCTCACAATTTATATAATAAAATTAACTCAAAACAGATTAATTTAAATTTAAAATGTATAACTATAAAACTTTTTGGAAGAAAAAGCATTGAGGAAAATCTTTGGAATCCAGGACTAGGCAAAGAGTTCTTTCACTTAATACCAAAAGCATAATCCAGAAAAAGAAAAATGGATAAATTGGATTTCATCATAATTACAAGGTTTTCTTTTTGAAATACCCTGTTAAAAGGATGAAAAGCAGTCAACAAATTAAATATACCAAAAGTGACCTTGGTAAGGACTGAAAAACCACAGTATCTTGAAGGTATGGAAGTCATATATGGCCCCCATCTAAAGAGTGGGAGAAAATATGTACAAACCACATATCTGGAAAAGAAACAGTACCAAATCAAATCATAATAATAGTATCTAGAATATTATGTAGTAATTAAAATAGTATTTCAAAGTTGTCCAGTAAGAAAACCAAGCAATAAATTAGAAAATGAGCAAAAGACATGAAGAGACTTTTCACCAAGGAGGATGTACAGATGACTAATAAGCACATAAAAACGTGTTTAACATCATTAGGGAAATGCTAATTAAAACTACAATGAGATGTTACTACATAGTTGACTAATGACTACAAAAAAAAATAGTAACAACATTAAGTGCTGAGAAGGATGTAGAGAAACTTGATTCATACATCACTGATGGGAATGTAAAATGGTTCACCCACTCTGGAACAGTGGACAGTATCTTTAAAAATTAAATATGCAAATACCATATGACTCAACAATTGTATTCATGGGCATTTATGTACCATATAAATGAAGACTTACATTCCTACACATATACAAAGACAAGTACATGAATGTTTATGTCCACTGTATTCACAAATGTTTATGTCCACTGTATTCACAACAGCCAAAACCTGAAAACAATGCTGATGGATAATGGTTAAACAAATTTTGTTGCATCCATACCATGGACTGTTGTTACTCAACAATAAAAAAAGAAAAAAAATTATTAACATGCAACCTGGTTGAACATCCAGGACATTATGCTGAATGAAAAAAGCCAATCAGAAAAGGTTTTATACTATATGATTCTATGTATGTAACATTCACTAAATGACATTATTACTGAAATGGAGAGCAGTTTAGCAGTTGACAAGTGTTAAGGAGGGAATGGGAGGGAAGTGGGTACTTCTATAAAAGGTCAATATGAAGGAATTTTGTGGTGATAAGACTGGTCTGCATCGTGACTATCAATGTCAGTATCCTAGTTGTGATATTGCACTACATTTCTGCAAGAGCTTACCATTAGGGAAAATTGGGTAAAGAGTACATAGGATTTGTCTGTATTACAAGCATACCTCAGAGATATTGAAGGTTTAGTCCCAGCTACCACAATGAAATGAATATTGTGATATAATGAGCCAAATGAAATTTTTGGTTTCCCAGTGGACATGAAAATTATTTTTACAGTAGTCTATTAAGTGCATAAGAGCATTATGTCTAAAAAAATATATACCTTAATTTAAAAATGCTACACTGTTAAAAAATGTTAACCCTCCCCTGAATTTCAGCAAGACATAATCACTAAACACATATCACCATAACAAAATTAATAATAATGAAAAACTTTGAAGTATTGTGAGAATTACCAAAATGTGACACAGAGACACAAAGTGATCAAATGCTGTTGGAAAAATGGTGTAGATAGACTTGCTTGATGCAGAATTGGCAAAAACCTTTATTTTTTTTAAATGCAATATCTGCAAAGCATAATAAAGTGAAGGGCAATAAAATGAGGTATGCCTGTATTTCTTACAACTGCATGTGGATGTATGATTATCTCAAAAGGCTTAATTAGAAAAATGGTTTTGGATGGAAAAGAAAAAAAAATCATCAAACAATGACAATGTGGTGCTTGTCTATTTCTTTTGGGAATGAAATCTGAAGTATTTGCCTTTGGGAACCAAGGTTAGCTCTTGAATGGGATAAGCCAGGCTTTTCTCTACATAGCTGATATAAAATGTTTGTCTCTTTCCTGTCCTTCAAAGATAATTAGTACATGTGCAGAAGCCTAGGAAAACTGGAGTGATGGAACCCAGAAAGAGGACTGAATGACACTTCACTGATGTGGGAAATTTTTTTTTTTTTTTTTTTGCTTGCCTGTACAAGGTGAAGGATCCTTTTTTTTTAAATCCTAAGTTATTTTAAAATCTATAAATCTATATAATTCACAAAAATAAATAACTTTTATTTAGGCACTAATGTTGAAAACATTGTAAAATCACAAAGAAATCAACTAATTGTGAGGTGTAATAAATATCAAACAATATTAGATAATTTTACAGGTATTTGAATTGAATCATAAAACTAACTTGTTTTCATTGTTTTAGCTTTTAAATCAGGGCAAGTTTATAAACTATCCTATATTTTGCACCCCATCTTTGCTCAAAGAAGCAAAAACCCATTTTGAAAAAAAAAACTACAAGAAAGAGATAAAAAATAAATTCAATAAACATGCTCAGCTAGTGAATATTTTATTTCAGTTACTCAGTAAACAATTAACAGTGAAATTAATCTCTTCTAATCTGTTCAAAATGAAAGAAGACATCTTACTGTTTGTTGTTTTCATAAAAACAAATAATCTTAAATAGTATTACAATGGATATAATTTTAAAAAGTCAAGTATTTTAGAAATCTATCCAGAAAAATATAACAGATTTGCTCTTATAGTTTGGCTTTATTCTTTCATATGATAGGAGAAAAACAGCACATCATACTGCTGTATAAAGGTGGGTAAACTGTACACACACACACACACACACACACACACACACATACAATAAGGGCTCATTAAACTTCCTTTTATCTAAGGAAAGTTATAACCATTCAGGACAAGGGTCCAAGTTTGAAAATCCATTGTGCTTTCAATAAGACAAAGGATAAAGACATATGATTATTTCAATAGATGCAGAAAAACCCTTTGACAAAGTGCAACATCCATTCATGGTAAAAACAAAGTAAGTTTAGAGAGAACACACTTCAGTGTAACAAAAGACATATATGAAAACCCCACAGCGAACATCACAGTCAATGGGGAAAAACAGAGCTTTTCCCCTAAGGTCAGGAACAAGACAAGGATGTCCACTCTTACCACTTTTATTGAACACAGAAGTAGGAATCCTAGCCACAGAAATCAGACAACCACAACATACATACGTACATACATATATAACATCCAAATCAGTAAGGAAGAAGTAAAACTTTCACTATTTGTAGATAACATGATAGTCTAGAAAACCTGAAAGACTCCACCAAAAAAACTACTGGAACTGATAAATTAATTCAGTAAAGTTGCAGAATACAAAATCAATGTGCAGATCTCTTGCATTTCTATCACTAATAATGAGGCAGCACAAAGAGAAATTAAGAAAATGATTCCATATACAATTGCACCAAAACCCATAAGATACCTAGGAATAAGCTTAACCAAAGAGGTAAAAGATCTGTACTCTGAATACTAGAGATCACTTATGAAAGAAATTGAAAAGGACACAAAGAAATGGAAAGACATTCCGTGCCCATGGGTTGAAAGAAAAAAATATTGTTGAAATGTCTATACTACCCAAATGGGCTATCTGCACATTTAATGCAATCCCTATCAAATGCCAAAAGTTTTTGTCACATAACTAGAACAAAGAATCCTAAAATTTATATGGAACCACAAAAGACCCCGAATTGCCAAAGCAGTTTTGGAAAAGGAAAAACAAAGCTGGAGGTATCACAGTTCTGGACTTCATGTTATATTACAAAGCTGTAGTGATGTAAACAGTATGGTACTGGCACAAAAATAGATAAATAGATCAAAAGAACAGAATAGAAAACCCAGAAATAAACCCACAATTATGTGGTCAATTAATATTTGACAAAGCAGGAAAGAATATCCAAGGGGAAAAAGACAGTCTCTCCAGCAAATGGTCAGCTACATGCAAAAGAATGAAACTGAACCACTTTCTTACACTATACACAAAAATAAAATCAAAATGGATTAAAGACATAAATGTGATACCTGAAAACATAAAAATCCTGGAAGAGAATACAGGCAATAATGTTCCTGATGGTGTTAGTCATAGCAATATTTTTCTAGATATATCTCCTGAGGCAAGAGGAAATAAAAGCAAAAATAAATTACTGGGACTACATCAAAATAAAAAGCTTCTGTACTGTGAAGAAAACAATCAACAAAACTAAAATGCAATCTGTGGAATAGGAGAAGATATTTGAAAATGGTATATTTGATACAGGATTATTATCCAAAATATATAAAGAACTTATAATACTAAACATCCAATAAACAAATATTCCATTTAAGAAATGGGAAGATTACATGAAGAGACATTTTTCCAAAGAAGACATTCAAATGGCCAACAGAAGCATAAATGGATGCTGAACATAGGGGTGCCTGGGTGGCTCAGTTGGTTAAGCACCCAACTCTTGATTTTGGCTCAGGTCATGATCTCACAGTTCATGTGACTGAGCTACCCATCGTGCTCTTTGTTGACAGTGTGAGGCCTACTTGGGATTCTCTCTCTCCCACTCTCTGCCCCTCTCTCGCTTGCGTGGATTTTCTCTCTCTCTCTCAAAATAAACTTTAAAAAACTGTTTAAAAAAGATGTGAAGGGGCGCCTGGGTGGCTCAGTCGGTTAAGCGTCCGACTTCAGCTCAGGTCACGATCTCGCGGTCCGCGAGTTCGAGCCCCGCGTCGGGCTCTGGGCTGATGGCTCAGAGCCTGGAGCCTGCTTCCGATTCTGTGTCTCCCTCTCTCTCTGCCACTACCCCGTTCATGCTCTGTCTCTCTCTGTCTCAAAAATAAATAAATGTTAAAAAATAAATAAATAAATAAAAAAGATGTGAATATCAGTCATCATCAGGGAAATGCAAATCAAAACTTCAATGAGGTATCACGTCACACCTGTCAGAATGGCTAAAATCAAAAACACAAGGGAAAAAAACCCCACAAGAAACAACAAGTGTTGGTGTGGATGTAGAGAGAAAGGAACCCCCTTGCAATGGAGGTTCCTCAAAAAGTTAAAAATAAAACTATCCTATGAACCAGTAATAGTCCTACTGAGTATTTACCCCCAAGATACAAAAAAAGAAAAACTAATTCAAAGGGATGCATGCACCCCTATGTCTATATCAGTATTATTTACAATATCCAAATTATGGAAGCAGCCCAAGTGGCCATCAATCAATGAATGGATAAAGAAGATGTGATATATATACAATGAAATGTTACATGGCCATAAAAAGAATGAAATCTTGCCATTTGCAACAACATGGATGGAGCTAAAGAACATTATGCTAAGTGAAATAAGTCATGAGACAAAGACAAATAACCATAAAGTTTCACTCATATGTGGAATTTTGGAAACAAAACAAAAGAGCATAGGGAAAAAATAAAGAGAGAGGCAAACCAAGAAACAGACTCAACCATAGAGAGGCAACTTCTTGGTTACCAGAGGGGAGGTGAATCAGAGGGATGGATAAAATAGGTGATGGAGATTAAGGAGTACACTTCTCATGATGAGTGCTGGGTGTTGTATGGGATTGTTGAATCACTATATTGTACACCTGAAACTAATATAATACTGAATGTTAAATATTCTGGTATTAAAATGAAAATATACAATTAGGCTCAAGGAGAATTTAGAACAAATTGCTAGATGATAAGCTCATAATAAATTAAGGACATATAGGAATATATATGGATGCCCTTAATATTTTGAGGTTGATATTATGGACAGCATCATCCTACTACAACCATATATATCTTGATGGTCTTGTCAAGAATAGCATGATTGAGACAGAAAGAGAGAGAGTAAGAGCAAGAGTGAGAGTGACAGCAAGCGTGAGAGCAAGAGTGAGAACAAGAGTGTGCACAGGCAAAGGTAAAAAGAGAGAGAGAGCACCCAAGTGCAAACACAACCGCATTAGCAAGGGTAATAATAAATTTTGTAGGGCCTATAAATATGACAAGGACATTGACTTTATGTACAAAATTAAAAAAAACACTAAAACTGTTTTAATGGTTAAGAATATTAGTGGAAAGTTATGTATAATGTATGTGTGATCCATGAGTCTGGGGCAAGTCAGAAATAGAACAAACAACATTCTGGACAGTGAGTTGTTGCTTTTTTTAGAACAAAGAATGTGCTTCTTGTACAGCTAAATTCAGAACTTTTGATTTGAGAGATAGAGGAATCCATGATATCCTTTGCCAAACTTGTCAACTATATACTCTGTTAAAGGGAAGGAGAAAACCAAAGAGCCTCATGAGCTAAAGGTATTGTCATAAAGGCCAGTAAAAAACAAGGTACCACTTATTAGCAGACACCCAAATGAGTGATGGGTTAGGTCTTATGGTCCTCACCTTGCAAGAAAAAAAAAAACAAAGATAAGGCATGCACTCAAAAAAAAATGAGATAACCACTAGACAATACACTCTTTGCAGACACATATCCATAGCTTAGTCATTTTGGGTTTCCCAGAACACCTGATGAACTGCTTTACACAAAAAAGGTAATCAATAAATATGTTTTGTCTTTCTTTCGTTGAATAATAGTAGAAAAATAGGCTGTCATATGAAGACTTACTATTAAGGTATGGTGATTCTTTTACTTTCATCCGTATACTCTCCATTCCAAAACAAACAAAAAACAAATAATGGGAACACGTATATGTAGAACTCTTACTCCTTTCTTCTCTTTACACATACTCCCTCTACAATGACAAAAAGATAAAAAAAAATGAGGGTGCACATTGGTGATTTAGTCAGTTAAGGGTTCAACTTTTGATTTTGGCTCAGGTAATGATCTCATGGCTCATGAGTTTGGGCCTCACAATGCAGAGCCTGCTTGGGATTCTCTCTTTCCCTCTTTCTGCCCCTCCCCTGTTCATGGGTACACATACTCTCTCAAAATAAACATTTTTAGTGCTCGCTTCGGCAGCACATATACTAAAATTGGAACGATACAGAGAAGATTATCATGGCCCCTGCGCAAGGATGACACGCAAATTCGTGAAGCGTTCCATATTTTTTTTACCCAAGGGATACAGGAGTACTGATGCATAGGGGCACTTGTACCCCAATGTTTATAGCGGCACTCTCAACAATAGCCAAATTATGGAAAGAGCCTAAATGTCCATCAACTGATGAATGGATAAAGAAATTGTGGTTTATATACATAATGGAGTACTACATGGCAATGATAAAGAACGAAATATGGCCCTTTGTAGCAACGTGGATGGAACTGGAGAGTGTGATGGTAAGTGAAATAAGCCATACAGAGAAAGACAGATACCATATGTTTTCACTCTTATGTGGATCCTGAGAAACTTAACAGAAACCCATGGAGGAGGGGAAGGAAAAAAAAAAAAGAGGTTAGAGTGGGAGAGAGCCAAAGCATAAGAGACTGTTAAAAACTGAGAACAAACTGAGGGTTGATGGGGGGTGGGAGGGAGGGGAGGGTGGGTGATGGGTATTGAGGAGGGCACCTTTTGGGATGAGCACTGGGTGTTGTATGGAAACTAATTTGACAATAAATTTCATATATTAAAAAAAAGTCCAAACACACAAAATAAATAAATAAATAAACATTTTAAAAAAGATAAAAAATAAGTACAAAAAAATTAACGACATAGGTCAACTTCCCAATATTTCAACTAAGACAAAAACTTGAAAATTGCAAAGATGAGAGAAATTTTGGTACATCTTTCAGATATGCCATGTTAATACCAATGATTTAATTCCTTAATCAACAGTTATCATTTTTAGAGGAATTAAAATCAGAAAAGAAAACATATCATTGCTACACATTCTACTGTCGGATTCATGCTTTTTCAAAGACCCAGATTTATGGCTGAAATGGTAAATCAATTCTCTCCATCAAAAGTGTGTTCTATTTTGTACCTTGACATTGAAGTAATACAGATTAGTTGCAAAATAAGATGAGTTTATTCATAACACTTTTGTAGCCAAATATGTCCACTGGAACATAAGAGCAACATTGTCTGGACAATATTATAAAGCCAACAAGCCAAAAATTACAAAGTAATTGGAAGTAAAGAAGACAATTTCAGAATTAGAAGATAAATGCTTATTTTTTAATTAAATAAATACACACACACATACATATATAGCAAGGGATGGGTTGGAATGAGGGGATAGGATGTAGCATGGTAGGAGAGATGAGATGTCCTATGAATTTGTACTGTGACAGACTAAATATTTGTGCTTGGTGCTTGAGTCATGGCTTTGACCCTAAGATATATTTTTGTTTTCAGGACATAAAAGTAATACATGGACACTTGTTAGGAAGAGAATCATTGGCTCAGTAGATCAGGGGTATGGCATAATGCTACTTTCCTTATGTGTGGCTTACAGCAGTAGGAAGTATGCAAATAAAGTTCTAATGAAAAGAATTCATCTTGCATGGTCCTACTGAAGAAGCTTCTCTCTCAGAACCACATGAGGATTTTCCACCATTTCAGTTATTTCTAACATTTTTTGAAATGGACAATATTTGATACAGCTTCAAAGGCAAGCTACTTATAAATTTGTCCTTGAATTAATATAGACACACTCCATGTTAATATTGAATATTAAATATGACCTTCATTCAAAATATCAAAGAAAATACTCTCTTCATTTCCAGTTTAAACCTTCCTTTCTCACAGGCTAAGGGAAGTGATTAAAGGAGATAAAAGAAAAGTGGAATTTGAGCCTATGAAGTATTCACCTAGAGAGGACATAAATGTTCTAATAGAAAAACTAAATTTTGCTTCTCCATTTTGGTAGGGGAGAGGGAGACCTAATTTCTGTCTTCCACTGGCCCCTAGAAATATTGACAAGAGTTTGTAATACTTAACAAAATTTTTCTGGATTGAAGATTTCAAAAGATCTGAGCATTCATTTTCAGCCATCATCTCAAATGTCAAAGGATGACTAACTCACATTCAAGACACTGGAATCTCCAGGGCTTGCTTTTGACATTTCTGTGTTTTCTTTCTTATTCCTGGATCAAGCTGGGCACATTTGAAGGATGTTACTTGTAGCTCTATAACTCTTTAACATAAGGAATATGCATGCACAGTATTTGTGTGTGTACATACACACACATTGTGAAAGTTACAAAATAAGGCCTCAAAAAATCAATTTATAAAGGAGATTGATATTCAGCCTCCTGACATATTCCCCCAAATAATATGCACAGGCAATCACACATGTACATGAAATATACTAGATGGTCCTGTTCTCTTAAAACATTTAATCTCAGAAAGGAAGCTTTATTTATTTTGAGAAATTCTGAAGACATATCTTAAAGATAAATTTCATATGGATAATATTTGTTTGAAGGTGAAAAAGGGAAAACATTTTTTTTCTTTCTATCTAGGTTTTTCATTGCTCTACTTCCTGGAGAAACTATACATCATGACTGTCTACCTCATTTAAAGAAAAAAAATTCTCAGCATAAAGGAAGAAAGGAAGAAAGTCAGGAAAAGAAAATGAATGATACAACAAAGCATAAAATGTCATTTTTACATCAGATATGTTGTGAATCCCTTTGCCTGGATTCACAAACTCACTGCGTTTCCAAAAGTTTTGATTTTATACAGCATCTGCAATGTGCCATTACTTTACCAAGCAATTGGTAAAGGCTCTGCTTTTGAGCATCACAAATTATTTCTATTTTTCTGTTACATTCTCATGCATTTTTAAAAATGTTTTTATTTATTTTTGAGAGAGAGAGAGAAAGAGAGAGAGAGAGAGAGAGAGAGAGAGAGAGAGAATGAGCGGGGGAGGGGCAGAGAGAGGGAGACAGAATCCAAAGCAGGCTCCAGGCTCTGAGCTGACAGCAGAGAGCCAGATGTGAGGCTCGAACTCGTGAACCATGAGATCATGACCTGACTGAAGTCGGGACACTTAACAGACTGAGCCACCCAGGCACCCCTCATGCCCTCATGTAGTTTTTTAATGCCAGGCATAAATGGCAAAAACAAAAACAAAAAAAAAACACAAAAAAACACAAAAAACAAAAAACAAAAAAACACACACAATAAGAACAAGGACAACAACTCCGAAATCTGAAAGGACGGTATTTTCTTTTTTTTTTTTTTTTTAATTTTTTTTTCAACATTTATTTATTTTTGGGACAGAGAGAGACAGAGCATGAACGGGGGAGGGGCAGAGAGAGAGGGAGACACAGAATCGGAAACAAGCTCCAGGCTCTGAGCTATCAGCCCAGAGCCTGACGCGGGGCTCGAACTCACGGACTGCGAGATCGTGACCTGGCTGAAGTCGGACGCTTAACCGACTGCGCCACCCAGGCGCCCCAAGGACGGTATTTTCTAAGGATCCCAAAGGTTTTCTTTCCCCATTCCAGTATTACACAGTGCTACTTAGTTTAGCACCATGTTGGTATTGTTGGTCTTTTGGATTGTTTGGCTCTTGTTTTTCTTACTGACCTTTATTACATTGTCCTCTATTAGTGTGCATTTACTCTGGTCTTCCCATCTAGATTGTAAGCGGAGGTAATATTTTCCCCTTCCCTTTTCTCCCTCATAGATCACATCATGGTATTGGCTATTCAGGAGGTAGCCAATAAAAATTTGTTAATGAAGTGATAACATACCATTGGTGTCACAAGATACAACTTCACTAGATTCTGATCGCCCTTCTGATGCTTCCTTTCCCTTGCCTTGTGACTTCCCTTGCCTTCCCTTCCCTTCCCTTTCCTTTCTTCTTTCTTTCCTTCCTTAGGGTATATTATATTTATTGTGGGCCTGCTACATAGTTTGCATTATATTGGCATAAAAATCAGTATAGGTCACCGATTTTTCCTTTCAACGAGCTTACAGTTTAATCAGGGAAATAATATTTACATGAGAAACTATTAAGTAAGATTTAGTGTCTCAATGAATGGTAAAGACAGTAAGTGTTGTGAATTCAGAGAAGGGGACATTATTGGGCTTCATTTAGTTAAAAGAGGTCTCTTAGAAGAGAAGCTATTAGAAATGATCTCTGGAACAATAATATATGCCTCACAGTGTTCTTGCAAATACCAAGTAGGCTAATGAATTTGAAGGCTTAAACATGGCAAATAATCAACAAGTAGCATTCATAATGATACTATGATGATGGAAAAAAAGATGAAAAAGAGGACTGGTCAGGAGAGGCTTTCAACATTTAGGTAGTAGAAAGCACCTAAGGAAACAGTAGATTTTAGGATAAGTATGGCATGATGGAAACAGTAAAGTTAAAATAGAAGACTCATTGTGAGTAATAAAAATAACAGATGGGGAAGGTCCATGTCAAGATTGAGGAGGACTTTGAGTGTCAGGTCGATGCATTAAGACTTACTTTTCTACAGGTGAGGAGCCCTTGGCATTTGATGGATTCTTATTGCAGTCTAACGGTTCTTTAGGCCCTTTCACTAAGACAGGCATACCATTACCTATATTTCCCCAACGTGACTCAGTGAAAGAAAGATTTAGACAATCAAATGAAAGTTTTTATCTAAAGTTGTCTGTTAAGTGGGTCGACAGTTTCTCTTTATAATGCCAGCCTCTTACCTCTTGCCTTAGAATGACTGAGCCAAATGGTTATTTTGATACAGACAGAGCAAATGTGGCTTCAAAGACATACACTTAGTGAATGCCAAGTGAAAATATTATGGATTACACTGAAATTATTACTGTATGGGATCACATTCTCCCATGTTGCCTCACATCCTGAAACTATAAAACAATAATTAGCTATTAAATTGGCCTCAAACACCGAATATGCCAAGTGTTATGCAAAGCCTCCACATGCTCTCAAAAGATCTTTACAGGAGAGTGAACAGAATACTGAAAAGTGGAAGAATCAGCAAAAGAAGAAAATAAACAGTTGGAAAAGAAAAGAAGAGCAGTGGGGCAGAACCACAGTTTTCAATAATCTAAGAGGATAAAAAAAATCATACAATAAATTTCCATAATTGGGAATAACTGAGAAATTGAAACTTCATTAAGCGGAAGTATAATGCAAAAAAGCACATTGTAAAACTAGCACATTAGAGAACGTGATGCAAATAAAGATACAGGGATCATAGAATCATAGAATTGAAGAAAAATCTTGAGATATCCTTTTGCCCATATTTCTCATTTTAATTTCACCTCAATTATCTCAGACAAGAGTGAATCTATCCTGTTTGAGAGCAAAATGTGAAACATCCCAGAAGTAATTTCATAACTTCCATAGTGATGTATTCTGATGTTTGACAGCTTTCACTGCCAGTACATTCTTTCTTAAACTTTCTCATTCTATAGTGTTATTTCCTGTGGCTCTGCCCTCACTTCAGATGGGGAGCATCTGGTCCTAATGATTGCCCTTCAGGTCCTAGAAGATCATTACTCAATCACCTCTTAGCCAGCTTTTCTATGGGCTGAACAATCTCAATTCCCTTTGGTTTTCTCTTCTTCAGTTTATTTCCCTGCTTGTTTATCATTTCTTCTCTGGGATAGATTTATAATAAGAAAAACAATCTTGCTGTATTTCATTCCAAATAATCATGCAATTAAAGTTCTAACTTAAAAAAAAAGTGTATATCCGCTTAGGCTTCTAAGGCCAAGAATATTTTAAAAATTAGCCTTTTTTTTTTCTTTTCTCGATGACAAATGCCAGTGGAAAATCTTACTTAACCTAAAAAAAAAACAAACCAGTATTTCTCTAAGGAGTTGAAATGTGCAGAACTATTTTTGCTGTGGACAGAGATCAACCTCCCCCACCCACCCACCCCGTCTTCATGGGTAAATCGTATAGTTACATAAAAGGAAAAATTTCTCAAAGCGCCACTGACATAGGAAGTTTTACCAACTTATATAGCCTCAGGCAAGGGTTATATTCCTGAACTCTGAACCCACCTTTCCTAGTTCTTCTCAGTATCACAAATGAAGCTAATAATGGAGGAAAATCTCCAGGCTCTCAAATGATAAAGTAACATTCTTTCTAAAACCTAGGGGGAAAGTACTGTCAGAGGGTTCAGAAAGTCATAATTTTAAAATATAGTAAGTCATCTGTGAATGGCTAACTCACCCCCTGAAATTCAGATGATAGTTTTATGAATTGTTTCTAAGGCAATATAATTTGCCAAAATAATTGTATACTATGCCATTTATAGTCTTGATTTGTCTCTTCACTTGGAAGCCGAACCCTTAGGCCACTGTTAGAATTAGGCATAAGTTCTATATTAAAGAGGGCAAGATTATCATGTGAACTTTTTAGTTTAATTCTATTACACAGCCACTGAGTTCCTTGTGAATCTGTAATATACACCAGGTGGTGTGCAAATATGCTGTTGTTTAGAGAAGAGTGGCAAGGGATTCCATTCAGGATGAAATGTTCTCTTTCTTTCTTTTTTTTTTATTTTTATTTTTTTTTAACATTTATTTATTTTTGAGACAGAGACAGAGCATGAACGGGGGAGGGTCAGAGAGAGAGGGAGACACAGAATCTGAAACAGGCTCCAGGCTCTGAGCGGTCAGCACAGAGCCCGACGCGGGGCTCGAACTCACGGACTGTGAGATCGTGACCTGAGCCGAAGTCGGCTGCTTAACTGACTGAGCCACCCAGGCGCCCCTCTCTTTCTTTAATATTATTATTTCTATAAAGAGAAGATTTGGGAAAATGTCACATTTTAAAATAAATAGCAGACATTTTCCCCATGGCATATCAGTTTGACTTAGTAAAAAAATTAAAGAATATAAGTCCCAATAACATTAGTCACCAAACAAAAACACAAAGGAAACTTTGTCTTTACTTTCTAATAGAATAATAGTTGGAACTCAGCTACTCTGTAAGAGGGCCATTTCCCTCCATCATCATGAAATGCTTCTCCAAATGTCCCTGTAAACCAGTGACTCTCAACTAGGAGGAATTTTTCCCCCTACCCAGAACCTTGGCAATATCTAGAGTAATTTTTGGTTGTCACAACTAAGGGTGGTAAGGCTATTGACATCCAGTGGTTTGAGGCCAAGAAGGTTGCTAAATGTCCTACAGTTCACAAGATGGGGCCCCACACAAAGAATTATCCAGCCCAAAATGTCAAGAGTGCTGAGACTAAGAAATTCTGGCTTAGCCTAAAGAGTGCCCCCTGACTGACACCACTGACTTACACCACTATCTAGGGGAGGACAGCCCTTTTTGTAGTCAGAACTTTGTGTCACAGTCTGCTTTACTCAGGATGTTGTTTTTCTACTATTGTGCTGTATACTTGGCTCTACTACCTCTCTCTTTCGTACTTTCTGAAGGATAGGAAGGCCTGAGAAGACTTAAGATACTTTTCTTCACCTTCTTTGGAAGACTGTGCCAACTTCTACCCTAAGGGCTGTGTACTTCCTGCTGTATGTTCTCCAATCTCTAGTCTTGTGGGAAATTCTAGAGTGAGCATACACCCTTTCTCTGATGAGATGACAGGAATGCTACTTTCAAGTTCAGAGAGAGCCAAGCTATTCTGCCTTACTCCTTGAACACTTCCATTTCTATCCCCAGGCAGATTTCCTACACACCCTTTCCCTTGATTTCTTGCTTCTACCTCATAGCTTCTGGCTACACTTGTGTGCCCTCAACTCAAGTATTTCTGGGAAGTTTCCTTCACAGTGATTTAAGTCTGGCTAATAAGTTTTCAAGTTCATAATGACTATAATTTAGTACTGGAAGCAATATGAGTCATTCTGGTTAATCAAACACTCTGGTTAACTGAGAATCATTAGAGACACCATGCCAGAATCACTGACTTTTATCAAGGAATTGAAAAGAAACCAAATACACTAAACACTAAAACTATGGTGAAAGTCATTTAATCTCTACTTGACAATTTAAATGGCTCATTAGGATCTTTTATTGCCTTTAGGGTCATTATTATAATCCTCTGACTCTTTGTCTCATTTTGTTTGACCAATGCTGGGTAGAGGAATCAGTTCAATTAAGGAATTGTGGGGAAAAGAATTGGGCCCTCAGTAAGTATTATTGGCTTACAAGAAAATAGAGGCTACTCAGTTTTGGAAATCTGTTGCCTATATCTTGACAATTTTTTAAATCTAGAAACATAGAAAACTTGGAAAGTAGAGAGCTAAAAATGGTGTGCTTCCCTCAGTTGCATATTGGACCTCTCAGTTATAGTTTTCTATTATCATCTACCAGTAACCCAGAAAATGGTACTTTTGCAATTTAAAAGGCTTTAACCGTAGCTTTAAATGACCTACTGACTTTCCTTACCCATTGTTGGCACTAAGTGTATTGTTATTCTGTTTTGTCTTCAGCTCAGGGCTCTGAGACCACACTGGTACTTGGGGATTGACTGTACTAGAAGCCTCACCCTGTTATGCTTTCCCTGACCATCCCAGTGGCTTCAAAGGAATTCTCAACACTCAGGCAAGTACACCAACTTAGTTATCAACTTGCCTGTGCCTTTTGCCAAAGGAAGATCACAATTTTGTTTTGCTGCCCTGGAAAACAGAATATATCTCTGTACCAAGTATGTTAAACACCTAACAGCTCCTCCCTCACAGCAGATACTACAATATCATAAAGATGCAGCCCTAAGGAGATCAGAACTTGTTCTCTTCCCCTATTTTTCTTCTTGAAGAGCTCTTTGATGCTCTACAGATTCCCTGCAGTATCACAGGCCTGGTGAAACTGTTGAAGATAGTTAAACTTATAGCCATATCTGAAAATGTGATTACTAATTTGCATCTTAGAATTTGAAATTACCTTTCTTGCTTCATTTCTATATTTATTTTCTATTATTTTCTTGTCCCCTACCAGCCTGAGATAACTTTCAAAAAGCAAGCTGGACAAGTTCCCAGCATTTTAAGGCAAATGTAGAGTTTTCAGGAAGCCAGACCCCTGTATTGAACATTTTCTACTTCTCATCGTTTCTACTAGAAAATAAAAAAAAAGTACAATTCTAAGTACAGAAACATTCCTGATTCCCCCTGCAGATTATGTTTTTTCCTAATGAGAAAGTGCTATCGTTCATTTACAAAGCTGCTGCATAAGGTCTGCCATTAGTAGGAAAGTTCTTTATTCATTAATCTGAATAAATGTATCAAGTGTTTACCATGTGATGGGGATTTTACATATATTACCATGATTCTTCCCAGCAACACTGAAAAGTAGTATTATGAAACTGCTTTTATGGATATGGCAACAGGGTCGTAGAGCTTAAGTGAAAAGTTTATGTTCTTTTTTCTCATACTAGAGAGTATGAATTCCCAAACTCTTTGAATTTGTTAAATACTAAAAGTTAACCATTAGAAGTGGTTCAATGATGTAAGAGTCGCACTGCTTCAACTTTTTCTTTGTTGTAGTTTTTAAATTGTCAATTTTTAGCGATTTCGCAGATTAAAAGCAAAATAATCATGCCATATTTAGTCCCGGAGTTCAAGTCTAAATGTTTATGTGAAAAATTATTGTAGTAAACTTTTAATATGGCAAAGCAACCTTAAGCTCCATTTTAGCCAAATGAATCATAATCTGAAATTATATTAGAACATTTCCCTTGTCTTCAAACTGTTTGGTGTAACAGAATATTGATATTAAGCTTGGTGGACTTCACCAGTTAATGCACATTCTTCTCCCCTCCTTCCCCTAATAATATGTATACTGAAAAATGTGCTATTGTCTGAGGAATTATTTTGTTTTTTACCACTTAATGAAAATCAAAATTTTGAGTAAATGTACCTCAGTCTAATCAGACTTTTTATGACCTTTATAACTACATCTAAAACCCTTAATTCCTATTTCTGGGTGTTTGCAAGCCTGAATGTGATCATGAAGTAAAAATTTATTATTCTAGGTATTCACTAGCTAAATAAACAATAGTTCTTGTTTAGCAAGCATATACTGTTCCTCAACTCTTTTCTCCAGCTTTTGCAGTGTCATGGAATCCTTAAAATACTTTGAAAATATGGCCTTGATCCATGGATTAAATCAGTATCTAAGTGAATGTGTTGATGTTTTATTGATCAGATGTATATAAATGGGAATACAGCATATATCTGGGTATTCTTACAGTTATCTTTTTAACATCTTGTTTTTTTCATTAATTACATATCAACATTAATTTTGTAACTTGAAACAAATTGATTTTGTATAATTAAACGTGTCAAGCATCTGTATGCTTTGGTAACCATAGCATAGTATGGGACTGCTCATCAAGTCTAGCTTGTGAACAAGCCATTTGTCAAGTCAACTCACAGAACTGTGGGATATGTTGGTTCAGGTCCTCTGAGAAGCATGTCATGGTAGGATTGAGCTACATGAAAGAACTTTATTTTAGGGTATGGGGCAACTTGTGATGAAAATGGGAAGGAAAAAAAATGAGTCCAGGAGAACCAATAGATTGTGGTGTAGTTCTCACCCTTGTGGAAAAAAGAGGGAAGGAATAAGTGTTAGTTAACAAGAGGTTTAACTGCAAGGCAATTATAAAAAAGTTTTTGCAAAGTCAATGGGAAATTGCTAAGCTAAAGTCATCAATCAGAGGAGTCCTCTATCTCCCAAGAATGGGTCTGCCATCGTGTTCTTGTGATGCTCAGTCATTGGTGGGGGGCAGCCTATGAGAAGTGTGTCCCCTAAAGCAGTGGTATATGCAGAGCACAGAAACTAAGGCTTTCGGTCAGTTACACTCCCTCACAGTGGGAGAACTGAAAAGCAGATTTTCATTGTTACCATGGGAATATATACTGGGCTAGATTCAGGGGTCTACCCAAGGCCTTTGACCTAATTAGGAAAATGTGTTTACCCACATTTTACTGACCAAACTCTTTTAAGTGTTCGGGTTTTGTCTTACTCATTTTTGCATCTTTTGTAACACATGATTAGGGACAAAATAGGTGCTTGGTGATTGATATGGACTCAACATCACTTAGCCAGCAGTAGTCTTTCATCTTGCAAAGTAATAAAAATGATTTGGTGACACTTTGCAAAGTGGGTGATAATTTCCTTAAATGGCTCCTAAAATGACTAGGCCTAAAAAAAGCAAAGCTGATAAACATTGCTAATTACAATTACAATCATTAAGAATAAGAGCAGTAATTATAATCCTTTGTCCTTCCTAATCTAGACCCTCCTCATAGAATGAAAAGCCTCAGGATTTGAACTATTATACAGTCTCCCCAAATCACTAATAAATCAACACACACTAACCCAGACATACATGCACATATGCATACACACTCACCCTTCCACACATGGCTGTGATGTAATTTCAACTTCATATAATACAATCATGCTTTCATTTTTGAGTGCTAAACAACTCTAAACACAAAGAAGAGCTTCCTTAACCCCCACAGTCATCTTTAAAGCAAGTGAGAAAGCTTAGGGAAGCTCCTGGTTATGCAGAGTGGAATCAAATCCATGTCATGGGCAGGATAGAAATTTAAAAATAGGAAAGAGAAGTAAGTCATCTGGGAGAGTTGAAATAAAGAAGAGCAAGAAAAAAAAACAAAAGAGGAGAAAGGAAAATAAAGCTGAACTTCTCCTGGAGATAGTAGCACATCTGTACTAATGATCTTGGGGGTTGACCAGGGAGGCCAAGGCTGCAGATTACACCTTCCAGTAACTGCAGACACAAGAGTTCAGTTGTTTAGGCAATTAACCTGAATAAACACCAACCATAATATCAGCTACCATGTGTTGAACACTCATGTGCCAGGCTCTGTGATGACCACTTTACCTGTTATCTCAAATAATTATTTTAATACAATCTTGTGATGTAGATTATTAATATATTCCCATTTTCAGTTGAAGCAACTAAGTTTTCTGAGATAATTGCCTTGTAGAAGGTCGCACAGCTAATAGATCGCAGAGCTCAAACGGGAACCTAGTTCAGGGAACCTGGGTGGCTCAGTTGGTTGACCATCGATTCTTGATTTCGTCTCACGTCATGATTCAAGGGTCATGGGATAGAGCCCCACATTGGGCTCTGCATTGAGAGTGGAGCCTGCTTAAGATTCTCTCTCTCTTCCTCTGCCCCACCATCTCAAACAAACAAACAAGCAAACAAATGGGAACCCAGTTCTTTCATATGCATTTACCCTCTATACTACTTTGCTTCCTCACCTATCAAGACCATCTAGACTATCAAGACTACTTAAAATATGTTGTATTTGAGACTTTGGTTCTATAGCTAAGATTGTGCATGGTCTCTGCTATTAAAGACCACAGATTTTACCATCTGATTAAACAAAGTACATTCAACCTCTCAAAACAAACACACAAAAGCAACCCAGGAATCCAAAAATGACAAAAGTGTATTGGGAGAAGGGAATCATTATGGCAGGTTGGAGAATGAGCTGTGTCCATCAGGCAAAGCTTCCTGAGGACTTCGCAACCTTGAGCTGCACAATAAGAGAGACAAGAAAATGCATCATGGTTAGGTGTTTAGCACAAAAACTTGCCATCATTTTCTGAGAATAAATGATGCAGGACCTGCTGCAGGGCCACCTAGAAAACTAGTGCTGAAAACTAAGACATCAGGCTAGAGACCTTGTTTTTGAAAGAAGAGGTATAATGGAAAAGCTTTCTTGAATGTATTATCGTACCACAAGACAATGTTGTCAATATAAGTCATATGGGTCATCATTACAAAGTGTTACTACTGGGTGGGATTAAATCACTGGCACAAATCACACCCTCTTAAGCAGTTTCAGCCAAGATGCCAAATGCTGACTGGGCATGAAAGGTGGCAGATGGACAGTGCAGAAAAGGAGCTTGCCCAGCTGCTGATACTGTGTAAAACTTTGTCTGGCTGTGAAAAATTCTTCTGAACCAGAGCAAGTAAAATTCTGGGACCATCAACTTGAGTCCAAGTTTCTTGCAAAGAAGCAAAGAACCAGAAACATGACCCACAGAGGGGTGTACCCTTACATATATTAACTGTTTTCTGTAAACCTGTGGTGTTGTTTCTGTCCCTGTCCTGGTCCTTTACATGGATTTGGTCCATCTCTATAACATACTAAAGGGAACATGCTGAAGCCCAAGTGGAGGGAACAACACTCTGACTGAGGTCTTTATCCTCTTACTCTCTTACTTTCTCATTTCAGCCAGATATCCTTTTTCCTGACTCTCAGACCCTAATGGGTCTACACTCAGGCTGCTAATGATTGCCTTAGGCCCTCCTTGCTTTGACAGTGTATTTAGGCTTATTTCTCTGGTTTACTTACCTCAGGTCTCTGTATACAATTTTTAGCTTTCAACATTGTACACACCATCAGCATCACAAACACCTGCATCTATGGGCAAAAGATAGTTCTGTCACCCACCCCAGTCCTGTAAGGCCCATACTAGTTACGCCAGCTTTTCTGGAATTCTTGCTAAGATGGGAGATGGGACACCTTGCATAGAGAAATATTTATCCATTGAAAAGACAGTTTTAAGAATCCAATAGTTGTATTTGGTTGCATGTTCAGGCTTCTAAAGGCCCAAAAGGAGATTATGGGGGACAGACCCTTGTCAGTAAATAGAATTAATTCTAAGGTGTGAAAGGGGATTGTGTTTCAAGCAGAGCAAGTGATGGCAGCATGCCCACAGAGGCAGTTGTGATACAGTGGAAAGAACACTGGCCTAGGTGTCAGGAGACCTGACCAAAATCAACTACAAATCAACTAGCCAAAATCAACTACAAATAGTTGTGTGAGCTTGGGTCAGTCCTGTCCCTTTTGTGGACCTTGTGTTTTGTTTTATCTAATAAAGAAACTATCCAATTAAATGACCTCCTAGATCAATTCCTCATCTCATAATCTAGGACTAATTGATTGCTTGACAGGCAAGTGAAGAGGACACAAATGAGTCTGTGGACACCCTGAGGCCTGATTGCCAATGAGGCAGCTTTATTGGGAAATAAAAGCAATACATTTCAAAGATGAATAAGAGAGATCAGGAATTGGACACTTGTATTGTGGGTTCAGGAAAGGAGGGTATAGTTGATGAGTAGTAATTCATTTGGAGCAAAGACTTCTATTGGACTAAAAGTTTAAAAACAGGGTTTTTAATGAAGTGGGAATATACGTGAGTAATTATGTTTAAGTGATGGTGTTTAAGGAAGACTGAAGGGGCCCAACTGATGTCCAGTGCCTCATCTGCTATTGTACTATTACATTGTAATTACCACATTCTTTGTGTCTATTAGAAAGAACATATATTACTAGGAAAGTATAGCACATAAATCTAGAATTGATCATTTATGCCTGAGTAAAAATTACCTTCTTCAAATTAGCCAAGCACCTAGCAGACCTCTGAGGCCATGGGATGTAAGATAAGTAAATGTTGATGGGAGCAGGGGTAGAGGGGAGTGAGTTCAGAAATCAGGGTATAAAGGGGAAAATGGCCTACAATGTGGGGGGCTATTTAAGAGTAGTGATCAGGTAACGCATTATGCCTTTATTCCTTAGTAGGGATCCCTAGGCAGTCAGTGAATATTGTAAGGATATGAGGAACTGAAAAAAACTTGTGGCATTAGAGAGAGAACAATACACAGAAAGGTCAGAAAGTGAAAGCAGAGATACATGCTTTGTAAATATCAGTTATAGACACACAAACAAACATAAAGGTTCAAGCCTTTCTCCTGAGCTCCACACCCGTGTATTCAATTCAATACTGGGTATCCACATCTGGGTGTCCCACTAAGCACCTCAAAACCAAAACATGATCACAATAGAAGATGTCACTGGCATCCATAAATATTCTGTACTCTCCATCATGGTTGATGGGACCACCTTCTAATTACCTTGTCATTCAAGTCAGAAATACAGAATTCCTCCTAGATTGTTCCTTTTCCTCATGATGTCCTCTCTCTTTCAACCACTACCAAGCCCTTAGATCCAATGTTATTTTTTTGTAACAATTCAAATATTTATTACCCATTGCCTTAGTTCGAGTTCACTTTGCTTAACTGTCTGAATTACTGCAACTGCCTCCTAAATCAATCTGCCTGTATCCAGCCTTCTCCCATGATAGTGCTGTCAGATCCTCCACAATGCCGAGACTAAGATTTCTAATCATGTGACACATTTGCACATTACCACTGGCTTCCAGTTACCTACAGAATAAACCCCAAATTCCATTACATGGCTTATAAGGCATGGTTTGTAATCTGTCTGCATCTCTACTCTTGTCACTATCACTTTTATATGTGCTCCTTGTATTCTAACTTACATCAAATTATTTATCTTTTCCCAAACTTGCATTCTAATTCATAACCATGTGCCTTTGAATATGCAAACTCCTCCATCCATCACCCATTTTGAACTAGGTAACTTCTCATTCTTTAGGACTTAGTTCAGATATCATTTCCTCAAGAAAGCCTGTATCTCTCTGTCTGCTGTGCCTGTCTCTCCAATTGATGAGGTACACTTCCACAAAATTTTATGCTTAACTTTGCCATAGTCTTAATCATGATATCAAGATTTTGTAGCTATTTTTCTAGTCTCTCTTATAGATTGTGAGCTCCCTAGACAAAGGTTATATCTTATTCATCTCTGTTTCCTCTACCTAGTAGAATGCCTGGCATAGATTACGTGCTCAGTAAATGTTTCATGAATGAGTGAGTGAATGAACTCAAGACATTTATTTTAAAATAAATTGTTGGATCTCATACTCTAACCACCAAAACAAACTTTCAAGTGCAAATTAAATATTTTTGTGAGGTCATATCTACCCAAAGAAATCTATTTCCCAATGGCCTCACATCCTTATCGGCTGACCAAATTGTAGAACCTGAGACTCTAGCCTAGACTTTTCCAATCTTAAATATTTTGATTCTAAGTCCAGCTACTTTGTGCTTAATTTTCATGAGTTTTCCTTCTATTTCCAATATTGTATTTACTCAGCCATAAATTCCCTTTATAAAGAACTACTCAATTAGGACTCCCACAGTGCTTACACTGGCATTGTTGCACCTGTCAATCACTTCCAGCCATTAACAGATTAGTTGGGAAGCCCAAGAGCCTGGGTTTAAGGGAGGGGAAAAACACAAATGGCCAAATCTGTTTGGCTGTCTTAATATATTTTACTGGAAAGGCTTTGTGTACCTTAATGACCAATCCTTACATGATTTAAAAAAAAAAAAAAACAACTCTTGAAATGGTTTAGGGATTTTAGGCAAATAGCTTGTTAGTCTACCCCAGACATCTGTGCACAATGAAAGCAAACACTATCAGCAGTTTAATCTCCAAACACAAAAATCTGGCCTATATGATCCTCTTGTAACTGGGCCTCAATGGACATGGGTATTTTGAGCCTATTGCAGCATTATTTGTAGTTACTGCACAAGAGAGAATAGACTGAAATAGCAAGAAGATTCCTGTCATGGCTCATAAGGTAGGGGGACGGGGAGGGGGTCCTGGGGAAGGTGTTTTACAATAAGTCTATGACTGGTGCATATTGGAGCTAGGCATTCCTGAGCAGCTAAGCCATTAAAAGTTTTCTGCAAATTATTTTTAATTTTTTTTAATTTAAAAAGTGTGTTTAAGGGTAGTTGACACACAATGTTACATTAGTTTTAGGTATACAACATAGTAATTCAACAACTCTATACAATATGTGATGCTTACTGCAAGTGTAGCTACCATAGTGATAGATAGCAGCAAATTTATTTTTTCAAGTGAGTTCTTGGCGCTAATTCAAATCCCCAACATAAACGTGAGTGAATTTAGATATGAATTGTATCAACACTAACAACTACTAAAAGGTCCTCCTATATATTCCACAAAACATAAGCAATTCATACAGTCTTTAGCCAGATATAAAACATGACAGATATGGGTGGATAGATATGGCTGTGGCTTTTCAAGATTCTCTTTGGAGCTTTAGAAGACAAGTGACTGGTAAAGGGCAGGTTCAAAGTTTGACATGACTTGACTGGCTGTAATAAGAAACCAATGACTCCACAGTGGGCCATGAAAAATAGTATGCCTGTCACTTCTGCCTATTGGCTTCAAGTCTTGAGTCTTTTAAACTCGTGGTTTTTCTGTGTATTTCTGGGGATCCCCCCCCTGTTTTATTTTTATTTTTTCCTTTTTTGGGTACAGAGGGAGATGTGAGGAAATTAGATGAATACTTATAAAATCTATTAAAGGGGATTTGAGTTAGAAAAAAATGGAACTAGGAGTGGATGGTTATTCTACAATAAAGAAAAGCAAAGATGATTATTGGTATGAAGGTAAATAAATTGTAAAATTAAAAACACTTGTATGGGGAAGATTAATTCTAGTTTTCTACAAGGGTTCACCCTTTTTAAAGGCTCTTCATTTCTATAAGTTATTATCTTTCATTCTAAGCTCAGAGCTCCTCCGCTTTCAGATATGTCCTAGATATTCTGCTACTCATCCTTTTAAAATTTCTATTTTCAGTATCTTCTTAATGGTGGCATTATGACTGCTGCACAAATGTTTACATCTTCCTTGTGCCAGATTTCACAAGAGCAAGGACTTAACATGACTATGTATGGAAAATGCCCAGTGAAAAGTTATGGTAGATTGTGTCCCATGCAATGTAGCAGGATCTCGATGGTTCTGATGTAAGAATAAAAAGGTTATAATCATGATACAAGATCAATTTTAAAAATGTATTTTGAAATAATACATTGATATAACATGGAGGTATCCAGAGTGATGAAAAATTTTAAATGATTATTTACTTTTCTCCTAAGCACAAATCTGACAAAATCCATACTGGATGTAATATTAAACTGGTTATAACTTTACACTAACTGAAAAAAACTTACAAGAAAAGAACAAATAAACCTCTTCAAAGAGAATTTATATTTATATTTGGATTCCTTCTATGGTTAAATTGTTAAACATTCTATGTGGTAATTCATATTTAGAACTGAAATACTTATATGATCATTAATGTAATTTTCTTCACTATTGCTTTTTCATGAGGCCTCACTCCTGGATGATTCTAGACAAAGAATAAGAGAAAAATATAAGCCACATCAATATAAAAGCCTGAGGCAGATCAGGGGAATCCCAGCATATGAATAAAAAAGTTCTGCTCTTTTCAGAAAAACTCTACCTGGCACTATACATGATGCCCATGGTGTATAAATTCTCTGTTACTAAAACTGAAATAGTTCATTTTTAATAATATTTAACTCAATTGCAATTCAATTTCTTCCAACAATTTTAACTATTTAAAATTATATTCCTCTTTTTTTTTCTTTCCCCTTTGAAGAGCCATATTTGAAGTAGTGGTTCACTTCAAATGCTTTTATATTGATTAGAATTATGCTTCTTCCATACCAATAAAGGATCTTCTAAAGAAGGAAACCTTCCCAGGTATAAGAGAAAACTATCAGTATTACAGTGCTAGTGAATCTGTAGGTAACCTGATGATCATAGAGTAGAATCTTAGAATTTTCAGGGTGAAAGATTACTTTTTTCCTTTCTTCAGAATGGCAAACCAGATTATATGGCTGTCTGTTTTCTCCTTCAAATTGTCCTTAGTAAGTATGTTTTATTTTATTAAAAACTTCTTTGCCCCCCACCCAAAAGAAAAGAAACACTTCTTTGCCCAAAGAGTAAGAAAAAAAACACCAAATAAACAATTAAACAAAACAAACAAAAACCAGAAGCTTTCAAAAATTTTCAGGAGTACCAAGTCCATAATATCTTCTAGTACTGCCAAACCCAGTATTTTCTTTACTTGATATCCTTCCTTAGGTCTAACCATAGTCTTTCCTGCTTCAATTTATGGTTATTTCCTAATGTTAAGAAAAGAAAAAAAGATGAGAGGCAAATTTAAAAGGCAAAGTATTCAACCTCAATCTCTTCTATAGTATGTCTGATATGAGTGGGCAAATGAATGGATATGGGGGCAATGCCAAATAATCTAATACTAAGAGCAGACAATTGCATGCAGTTTCTTCAGAGGCTTGGCATCATGCAAGGATGAAAGGATGCAATTAAGTGTGTCTGATCAGATTGAGGGAGTCATTTCAGAATTTCCTCTTTATGAAATTTAAATTTAGCTTTCAATTTCCTAGAGTGACTATTCCAGATGGGCCAAGTGGTTCAGATAAAATAGAAACTGACCTACAATCACTCTCTCCCTTCAAGGGAAAGAGAAATAGAGCCTGGTTGAGGTTGTTTTTTATTTCTAAGGGTCTCTGCAGTGAAGTGAAATATATGCACTTTCCTTTTCATGTGGAAAAAGATGCAAGATTGAAGTATGAAACAAGATAAGTGATATATATGCAGAGAGAAGACTTTCTTCCTAGTAGCAGAAAGATCTAATAACAAGGTAGCTCTTCCTTCCTTCCTTCTTCTAGCCCCTCTCCACTTCCCCTTTCTGATTTTTCACTATCCAAACCCTGGAAAAGGGAAAGCTACCTATTTGGATTATAATTTGGAACCTACAGCCCTCATCTTCTACTATCCAATAGCCCAGAGTTAGATTTAGAACCATTTTATATACCATCCCCCTTAAACTTTCAGCTCAGTGACCTTGATGTCAGACAGGATGAAGGCAGGGTGGTGAGTTGCAGCTGTTGCCTGTAATGTGATCCCATAGGGGAATGCCTGGTCCCTTGTGCAGGTTCCTATAAAAGCAACAGTACAAGGTCAAAACTAATCTCAAATATCACCTCCTTTGGGAAGCCTTCCCTGCACCCCACCCCTTCTCCTTATCCAGGGCTCCAGTGTTTCATGGTTTTTACGTCTATCACAGCATTCATCATGCTACACTATAATACCATGGTGATTTCTCTTCCTCCTCCCAAGGCTGTTAGATCTTTGAGGATGCAAACTCTTGTCTTTTATCTCTATCTTCTATGCCTACCATAAAGTCTGGCACATAGCAGACTTTCAGTAAATGTTTGCTGAATAAATGTCAGATTCACTCTAACATGGTCTGTATCTGAGGGTTACCTGGAGCAGTGTAAATTTATTCTTTGTTTTCAACATTTCTATTAAAATTCAACTATCACAGAGTGAACATACTATGTTATTATCCAAGGCTTTAACACCTCCAATTTATTCATTCTTTATAAATCCTAATAAATTTTATGTAATATTTCATATTAATTTTACATTTTATTATATGTATATGAATAAAGGTTTATATAAAATAAACCAGTTATAATTAATTAGTAATTGTACCCAGCCAAGTAAACTGTTAACTTAATCTTCTTTCTTATTGAACTTTTCCCCTCTTAATCTTACACTTCCGTTCTCTGCCACATTCCTATTCCATAAATTATGCCACCTCTCTCCCTCTCTATTGGCTACTCTTCAAACAACAATAAGTTCAGTCCTCCTCTATCCTAAAAGAAACTTCCTTTGACTCTTCTGTCAGCTCAATCTACCCTCCCCTACTGTTTACCTTCCTTTCTGACCCTTATAAACTGTAGAAGTTGATACCTATAACCCCCACTATCTTACCACCCACTCATTCCACAATCATTCTCACATCTGTCCTCTCCTTTCCAACCAAACTTTGCTATTTGACTCCTATCCTTATTATTCTGCTGAAACCTCTCTCTCAAAGGGGACCATAAATTCAATGGTAGATCTTAGAGATTAAGAACATAGGCTTCAGAGTTAAACATATTTGGGTTTAAGTCCAGCCTATGCCTCTTAACTAGCTGAGGCCTTGATCAAGTTTCTTAACTTTTCTAAATTTCAGTCTCCTTATTTTTAAAATGGAGGAAATAATAGCTCCTACCTTACAGTGGTTTTGAGGATCAAATGGGACAATTCCTATAAAGTCTTGAACACAGTATCTAGAGCACAGAAAGTGATCAAGAAGTGATAACAATTTAACCTAGTATAAGTCCTGATTCTATTCAATTTTTATAGCATTTGACACTACAGACTAAAAACCTTTTGGCCTCCTGATCTTCCATGGCATCTACCACACTGAAAACCTCTGGTTTTCCTCGTACCAGTCTAATTCTTTTTTTTTTTTCCATTCACATTGCTGATGGTTCTTCCTGTTCCTACCCCATCAGTGTGATTATGTCCTAAGATTCTGTTTTGCCCTATTCTTTTTTTCATTATCAATCTCTCCTTCAATGAAGATGAAAATATGGGTCTTGAATCAGGTATGAGGTTATTGCAAGTCCACAGCCACACTCATAATCTTCCCTCCTAAACTGGATTTCCTCCTGATTTGGCTTTTTCTGTAACTGGCACCATAGATTTGGCTTTGTTGCAGCTAAACTGTACCATTTGTAACCCTCTAAACATGCCACAAGCTTTACAGTCTCTCCAGTTTTGTTCGTGTTGCTTGGTTATGAACATCCAACCCATTCTTCAAAGACCATCTTAAATATTATCCCTTCTGTGAAATGTTTCCTATCAAAATGGGTTTTGAAATAATAATTCTAGTTCTAGTACTTTTTAGCCATGATACCATGGGAAAGTTACTAAATATCTTACCTTCAATTTATTCATTCAAAACATGATAATAATTATGGTCCCTACCTGATCACATTGGTATGAGGATTAAATTAAATGACAAAAAAATCTTATAAAAGTGCTCTGCATGGCATTTCATAAATAATAACCTCAATAGACACTAGTAGTTATTGTTGTTTTTGCTGCTGCTGTTGCTACCGCTGCTACTACTAGTAGTATTATATCTTCATTTGGAACTCCAGAGCATTTGAGTTCTGCCTCTTTTATTGAACTTTCCTAATTCCAACTTTTTCGTTAGGACTATTTATCTACATAGTTGATATCTGTCATTAACTCCCTCCAACTATTAGAATATGAGAATAAGAACCATGTCCTTCTTATCTTACTGTGCAGGAGCCTACTATGTTTTTGTTGAATTTAAGTAAATTGAATCCTATTTCCTGCTGGTCCCTTTTGGCATTTTTTGGTCCCCTCCTCTTTTGTTCACTTCCAAAGGAAGCAGCAGTGATTAGTGTAAGAATGTAAGACATTTCATTGTAATATTTTCCTTCTATCTTTGAATAGATTCTAGCTTTGTTTTGCTTCATCTCTCACAGCAAACTGTTTGCTTAGGAATTATGCTGACTGGGGGTAAGTGGGTACAGGGCTTAGCCTGGGAGTTAATCAGAGAAATTGTAGGCCTGATTAAAGGAGGGGAAGTCTATCTTTCCTTTCTGTACTCCTTTCAGACACTATTATTTATACTCTTTTTTTGAACAAGAAAAGCCAGCCAATATTAAGTATTGATTTATTTTGGTGTATATACCCTTGGGCACTGAAAATCATATAAGAAAAGTCAAAGATACATTCTCAATCCTAAAAAGAGCTCAGTTTAGCTCTGTAAGTCTTTCCTGAGCTATCACGCAGAACCCTAAAATATTAAGAAAAAGAAAGAGTAAAAACTATCCTTAATAAGAGCATTATAGGAGTCAAATTTAGGCAAAATCATGAAACAAAGACATTTGGCATACATTCATGTACTATCCCCTGGTCCTTGTATGTAACCCCTTTGTGGCCCTCTTCAATGATGGGCACCAAAAGTTTTCTCCCTAGATTCAAATGCAAAACCAAGTGTCCATCTCTCATTCATATTCTGACATAGATCACTGAAAACAGCTTAGGGAGTTTCAGTGGGTGTGTGTATGTATGTGTATATTATGTTTTAAACAGAAATCAAAACTTTAAGTCTAAAAAGATGTCACAGTGATGATTAGATTTTAAACATTAATCAATAGGGAAATTGGTAGCAGAAATTCTGAGACAATAAAGAAGCTTTCATAAGGCTTTTGAGTCCACATCACACAGGTTACCAGCTCTGCCTACATATGATACACCATCTTACCAAACTCGCTGTCAAATTGGCATAAGGCTTAATAACAAAATTATTATTTTTTCCCTTTTATCTGGAAATTTCAAGACTCAAGGTAAGCAGTTGTTCCTGTGTTCATATTCTCTGAAGATCAATAAACAAAGGGGAAACTAATACAAGATAAGCTCAACTAAGTTGATAACTAGGGGGTCACTCTGGGTTTATCATATCTTCCTGGGGGAAAAGTAAGGCAAAAAGTAATCATCAATAATCATCTTAAGTAAGGACTTAAAATACATTTATGAAGGTGTTCATCCTCTCTTAGGCTCATAACAGGCTGCATAAATACCTAGCTGACTTGGTTCTTGGCTGCCCCCTTTATCTATAAGGTCTCTTGGATTGAATGCCTATATGACAGTAAAAAAATGTTCAGCAAAGAATTAAATAGCAAAAATAGCAGTAGAGAAGGAGAATTGCAAGGCTGAATCCACTTGATGTATCTTCATATTTGCCCTGTAGCCTATATTTCTCTTTTTTCTCTGAGAAGTGAGAGAAGATTCCCTAACTGGGAAGACAATGAAATGTATGAATGTGTTGATGGTACACCTTTCACAGTTGAGCACTAAGAGAAAATTCTGTGCCAAATTCCTTTTCTCAAAGAAGTAAGGGAGATAAACATGGTTTTGTGTAAAATTTGCATAACCAGGTATGGCTGAAACTCCTCTCAGTAAGAACTGGCATGTGTAATTACGTCTGTCTGGGACCATGGCTTTCCCAACTGAGAAATTTAGCCATTTGGATTTGTGGAATCATGTCCTCTATAAAGAGAAGTTTTGCACATTAGATTAATAATATTTTTTAAAGATTTTATTTTTAAGTACTCTCTACTCCCAATGTGGGGCTTGAATTCATAACTCTAAGGTCAAGAGTTGTATGCTCCACCAACTGAGCCAGCCAGGTGCCCCTATACAAGTTAGATTATATGGCCTCAGTGAAGGCACATTATAATGGAAGGGTAGAAGAGCCCATAACTTATTAGAACTCAAGTATTAAAATTCTGTTCCATTTAGCAGAAACAAAACTGAGCTAACTAACATTTTGCTTACAATTTGGAATTATTTCTTAAAAGTGAGATATCTAAGGACAAAACAGAATGATTGTTTCCAACAATTGTTATGAAAAAAATATTCCAACTACCTCCTCTACTACCATCAATAAAAAAATGACAACTTTGACTTTTCTCAAGGCTCTTAACAAGTCTCATTCAATACTGATATGGTAGGAATATTAAAAATCTATGATCTCACAAGCAGACCAAATTCTGAATTCTCGTATCAATGTCAAAATCTGTCAGATGTTGAAAACCAAAATGTCTTATTCCCAGAAACATATGGAAATCTAGAGGAATTATTAACTCATTACATTTAACTAAAAAGGATTTATTGACCATTTGCTCAGCATCCAGCCCTGGATATGGTGGAAAATGCAAAACTATATGGCAAGGCCTTTAATATCAGGGAGTTTATGAAGACCACACCTGAACATCTTGAAGGTCAGGGGCCAGTGACTTCTTTAGTTCTGTGTGGTTGTCAATAAAGTTAAGCCATAGTAAGTTCAGAGAGGCTTAAAGCACAAGCAGAAAAAAAAGGCAAGATTGAGGGATAGTAGAAGACCTAGGAGAGTATGAAAAGACAGAAGAAAGATTGTGTGAGACTGAAAAATAAAATAAGGTACAAAATATGTGGAGGTGAGGGAGACTTAGGAAAAGGAAAGGCCACGTTGGGGACTTAAAGTTTAGGCTGCCTCCCTTCTTTAATTAATAGCCACAGCAACTTTAAAAGTGTTGTATTCCTGGGGCCCTTGGCTGACTTTTTTAGTTAGGCCCCCAACTCTACGTTTTGGGTCAGGTCATGATTTCACAGTTCTTGAGATCAAGCCCCGCATTGGGCTCTGTGCTGACAGTGTGGAGCCTACTTGGGATTCTCTCTTCTCTCTCTCTGACCCGCCCCTGCTCATTCTCTCTCTCTGTCTCTCTGTCTTTCTCAAAGTGAATAAACATTTTTTTAAAGTGTTGTATTCCTTAAGTCAAAAGGCAAGATCCACAAGTGGATTAACTGTGATTCTGTGCTGAAGCCAGTGGAAAGAAAGAAAAAGGACAGGGACTTTGGCATGCTCCAATCCCTTCAACTGCCTATCACAAGTTCAAGGCCTTAGAAGTACCCAAGCTTGCATTGAGAATGAATCTTGCCTTCTCATTGCATAAAACATTGAGGCTTGAATAGTGTTGGACCATCTTTTCTCTTATTAGGGAGGCTAAATTTCAGTAAGTGACTTGGCTATTATATTGCCCCTTGAGAAGCAGCTCTGGGTTTGTTTGTTTATTCATTCCTGAAATTGGATTCCGGATGCTGGAGAAAGGAGGGGCTGTTTTCTGAGGAAATTAGAGACTGTGTCAGGGCAGCATGTCCTCACCATCCTTCTCCATTTGCTGTGAAGGAGGATCAGATGGGATAGTGGATAGTTGTGGTGTTCACGGATGTTGAATATGCCTTATCTGAATTCTCAGCAATTAGGGCTATTCATTTTTAACCTTTTGGCTACACTATACATTTCACCAGATGTACCAGAAGCACTGACTAAATTTGTCTTTACTTCTCTGTTGCCTCCTTTTTGCCTGAAAAGTTTCCCTCAGATACAGATGTGTTCTATTTAAAAAGATTCTGTGGACACATTTCAAAGTATAGTTATGGAATACACCCCTTTTTTTCTCCTTATCACAGTTAGGTTTCTGTATAAAAAACACTATGCAAATTCTTTGGGCTGCTTTTCTGGAGATACACATTTCCTTTAAAGAGTTCTTTATTCCTTTATAAGAATTCTTATTCCATAACTGGATGAGATCCTTACATAAAATCCTTCTCAGTCTCCATTCTTCCATTGCAGACGATATAGGTAAAACGCTCCCATGTCATCATACAATCGCAGAACCTCAGCCAGAGAAAACTAGAGACCATTTAGTTATCTTCATCACAGAGGTGAGGAAATCAAGACCCAGAGAGGAAATGGGATTTGCCCACATCACACAGCAATTTATGGTAGAGCTGGGACCTTTGACTTGGACAGAAGTGAAAAAAAAGTGGCATAAGAAATGTCATACTTAATATCTCTGTTTTCCTTTGTTAGGCAATTTATTCTTCTAATATTTCACTTTTCAATTTATTGAGACTTAATTTACTTATGCTTACTTTACAGACAGTTTTCTTTCTTGTTTCCTCCTGAAACACAAATGAATAATCAATTTTACATTTTGGTTAAAACCTTTAAGGGCATTTGTTGAAAGGTTTTGGTTAAAACCTTTAAAAGCATTTGTTGAACGTTATATAATGTTGTTCAATGTTACATTGTTCAATGTTGAATGTTATACAATGCCTTGCACAGTTCTTACATATAACTCATTTGATAAATGAGAGAGAGGCAGCACAATTTAGTGAAAAAGAACTCTGAATTTGAAGCCAGAGTTAGTTTTCATCTCAGCACTGATGTGTACTGGTTATGGGGACTTGAGTAAGTTGTTTACTATGTTGGAGCCTTATTTCTGCATCTGTAGAATGTAAATATTTGTATCTACCTCATGATGGTTCTGTGACAACTAAGGTAATTCATGTAGAGTGCTTGGCAGGGTATCTACACTAATAAATACTTAATAAATGGTGACCATTCATATTACTTAGTGAAGGGGAGAGTGAATACTTGAAAGTAAGAGGTCCATTCTCACCAGGATGGTCTCAGGGAAGAGTTTAAACAAAAGGTGAAGAGGGGAAATTGAATAGTTTCCCAGCATCCCCTCGAGTTAGAGTTTGGTTAACTTTTTTTTTTTTTTTTTTTGCATTTACTGTTAGCTCAATGCCATTTCCAAGAATATCCTGAAATTGTCAAATTAAAAGGAACTTTAGAGATCAATTTGTTCAAACCCCTCATTTTATAGAGTTGGAAAGCAAGGCTGAGAGATAAACTGAACTCACTTTGGCTACAAATCTTGAAGTGGGACCATGCTTTGAGTGTTTAAGGATTTTTTACAATACATTTTCTGTATAATACTTCCTTCCATAAGGCACATCAGATTTCAAACATTGGCACAAAAACATACTCCAAAGCCGTATCACATGATTTGAGCATTACCTAGCTATTTGGATTGGCCATGCCACTGTTTCTCTTTTTAGCATTAAAAATCAAATGGATGATAACATAATTTGGGGGTAAACTTGGAGACTTAATTCCTAAAGTGTATGTGGATGATACGTGGTGTGTGTGGGTGTGTGTACCAGGCCTTCTTGCATATATGCTCAGTGAATGAAATATGCAGAAAAGAAAAAGAGAAAGTCTGTCAAATAGAAGACTGAAAGTAAGCTTACCAAGTCAAAAGCAAACTGCTGTGGCAAGCTGGGCTTTATGGGGTGGGAGATAGTGGCACCTTGGAGTATTCTCTTTCTTTAGGAAAAAGAAATCTGGAGTGGAAACTGAATAGGAAAATGTGTTTTTTTAGCTCCTGAGTTTTTCCATGAAATGGCTAATCTCATCTTCTGTTTCCTTGCCATGAAAGTGAAACTGTCATATGAACAAATTGTGCCATTTCAAAAGAACAGAGGGATAAAAATAAGAATCAAGCCTGGAAGCATCCTGAAACAAGGTTCAAGAAATGTTTTTGTAAGTTGCCCAGTTCAGAATCCAGGAGACCTGGCAGTGGGGATACTGTGGCTTTTAGCCCACTGGTTGGTCTTGCCAAGGCCTGGGCCATTTCCCCCAACACAATGCAGGAAAAAAATTATCTTTGAATGGAAAAACTTTGCATTATTTAGATCACACCCTTCCACTATATGTGATACTAGTCTTTCACTGTGAGCATTTTTTTTAAATACTTATTCATTTTTGAGAGTGAGAGAGACAGACCATGAGCGGGAGAGGGACAGAGAGAGAGGGAAACGCAGAATCTGAAGCAGGCTCCAGGCTCTGAGCTGTCAGCACAGAGCCTGAGGCGGGGCTGGAACTCATGGACCATGAGATCATGACCTGATCTGAAGTCAGATGCTTAACCAACTGAGCCACCCAGGCGCCCCTGTGTCTGAGCAATTTTATAACTCTATGAACTATAGAAAACTGATAGCAGTGCAAAATAATTTTTATCCATAAACATGTAAATTCCTCTCACTGAATGTCCAATGGTGCCCCCCATACTCTTTGAAAAAAGCCAGTTTGCCTCCATTTATACATCTATTTCAATATTCCTAATCTATAAATATGACTCTTTTTTTCTTGAATCTGTTGTGTAATACCTCAACTGTTTCCTCATTAATGAGTGAAAGTCTTTAGCATTTGTTCATTTTTATATTTGTATGAGAGTCATGATTTTATACATTTTGGTAAAATTATCTTTTAACAATAACCATGTCATGCATATAATAATCCCCTAGCCCTTGGTTATCTAGACAACATATGCAGCAGATAGCAGATTTTAAAAGTTAAGAAGGCTCTGGCTAATAATTCAGACCCTTCAGATGTAGTTATTGGCAAGTCGTGATTTCCTCAAGCTTGGTGGACTAATCTTTGTTGAGGTAGAATAAGCAAGCTGGGTATTTTCATTTTTGAAATGGGCTGTGAGACCAATGCGCCATAGCATCAAAGCAGCTCCTGCAGGACAACCTGCAAGCTTATTTGCAAAAGGTGCAAAAGTCACAGTCAGCACCAGGAACATGATCCTCCTCCTTCCACCCTACCCTCTTCATCCACAGACACAGAAGCTCCAGTAAAATAAAGGATTCCACTGACATAGTCTTGCCTGAGCAGAAAAAGTAAACTTTGACAGAGATACCGTAGTCAAGGATTTCAGCAACTTAGGTGCCATTCCTGAACCTGCCATATGTAGAATGGCTGAGGAAAGCTGACTTTGTGAAGCAAACTAGCTTCCTTAATTATTGAATGGGATTCTGGGACACATGCTGAGAACACACTTTTGGGCCTATTCACACCCAAGCTAAACAATGATGTGATAAAACTGTGTTCAGGGATACATATGATTTCAAATGATGATCAGCACAACTTCTTGCCATCCAGAGAACAACCTTCTGACTTTCCAATGTTTTCAAGTAACAAAATTATCTCTTAAAGAATAGGAAGAGAACCTCAGGTTGAAAGTAGATGAGATATGTGTGTGTGGTGTGGGGGGGGGGCGGTAAGGAGTAATGGGATAAGTGTTGGCCAGGTGGGGCTGGGAAACATTACAGTATTTGTGGCTCAAATGTCAATTCCTAGACTTCCTTCCATGGTTTCTAGCTTTAAAGCAGCATTGACTGACAGAATATTGCATTGGGCTTCAGGAAATATAAATCATTCCCTTCTCTCTGCCAGTGATTACCGTGTTATAGTAGGGTAGTCACTTAGCTTCTATGGAGTTTTGATTTTTTACTTGTAAACTAGAGTTGTAAGTGTAAAATGGATAATACTTGTTCTGAACTGGGAAAAATAATCTTTAAAGGAGTAATTTAGAAGATGATGTTTAAACATAAGTCATTATGGATGATACAACAAGTTTTTTTAAAACTTTATTTAAATAAAGCAATAAAAGTCTCACCCAAAGTGCAGTCTTAATTTAGAAAATTAAGATTTTCTAAAAGGCTGTCAGGGCTTACTAAAAAAAAAAAAAAGAAAAAAAAAAAAAGAAAAAGCCTTTTAAAGTACATAACAGGCTTGCTCTTCAGTTAAATTCCATTAAAAACAGTAATAGATAACTAGAAAGACAGTTTCTGAGATTAATTGAAAAGCTGTGTCCCTCTTATTTTTATTTTGTTTTCTTGTCATTAGTCCTGCAGATTACTGGGCCAAACTTCAGACTTACTGAGTGAAAATCTTCAGTGAAAGGAGAAACAGGAGTCTGTATTCTATACAATTTCTCCAAGTGTTTCTGATGTGTACTGAAATGTGGGACCTGCTAGGCTTAGAAAACAGGAGTGATTTTAAAAACAGGTAGAGAATAATATCTCAATGTGTTTTAAATGACTATTCTGGAGAATTTTTAATTTTTGGTGTATTTATTTTAAAACCTAATAAAATTTTTCACCTCTTAAGCACAATTGCCATTGACTATGCTTATCTTTTAAATCTTCCCCCAAAACTGAAGAGTCTGAAATTTACATTCATCATGCCCGAAAAGGTATGGGTAGCCTGAAAACTACCATCACATTTACTTTCCTCTTTTTCCCATTGCTCTGGGCTGGAGAGGGAGTTCTGGGTATGTCAGTACAAGTTCCACCTGGGACCACTCTGAACTCAGATAATAGATTTAATGAGCTTGAAATGGGTTGTTGACCTTCTTCCAACTCATTAATGCCTTTAGGCAGCTTTCCTTATTTCTCCCTGTCATGCTCCTTCCAAAAACACCTTCTTGTGGCATTTCACTGACAAAAGGATGTGTGCACACCTCAAAAATTCAAAACACCCTTTTCAAAGGCTCATCTGGCAAGAAAAAGCAAGGCTGGAAAGCATTTCATTGCATCCCTGCTTTTGTCTTATGTCAGGTTGCTCCTATTCTGAAATGTATAATAGCTCAGAGGGCCTGTAAGTCTGTCTAATATATTCACTAATACATGCTTTACCTGACTATCTTTGGACCAGCAAAGCATATGCCAGCTAAGGTTTTTAACAGAATTTAAATAAAGCACTCCTAAAGCAATGGGCTATAAATTCAGATTAACAAGCATTGACAGATTCTGACACACTGAACTTATTTTTCTCTTTTGAGCTATGATGCAATGGAGAATATTTGAATGGCTCTCTAAACATCTGTAGGTAGTTTTTAGAAGTCTGAACTGATGTTTGAATCTGCAAGGACAATGATTTCTGCTTTTTTCTACGTATTCCAACACACCCTGAACTCTCTTTTCTGAAGGTACTCAGAGGCAGCTCCACAGTAGTTTATTGCTCTCTAATTGCTATATTGGGGGATGTTAAACTCTCAACTGTCCAGCCGGTAGGCACTTGGGGGAAATAATCTGCTTCTCCAAATAATCTGCTTCTCCTCTATCCCCCCAAACCCTTAGCACACAGTGGACAGTTAGGAAAGGTTTGTTGATTGATTTGAGAAAAATATGCTCCAAATCATAATGTGTTCAGTAGTTAAAAGATGAAATGGAATTTTTTAAGTTGTTGTAAAGCAAATGAGTCTGGAGATGTCAGCATGCCTATTGAAATTAAATACACATAATAAGAGGTCTAGTCATTGTGGCCATATCCACAGGCAGAATTCATTGCTCCTTCTCCTGTGCTTCCATAGAATGTATTTAGCACTTTTCTGATCATGCCTTATAATATAGTTCCGCACAGATCTTTCATACCCATTTGACTGTGAACTTCTTGGAGTTATAGATTTGCTTACTAATCTTTAATATCTCCAGGACCTAGCACAGAGCTGGCACAAAGGAAACAATGAATTAGTATTTTGTGATAACGTATGTATACATGTTTTATATATGATTCAGATTAGGACCCTTCATCATTATTTTCATTAAAAAGTAAGAGTGCAAATGGTTTCCTAGGCCCCTTTCAGATGCTACTACTATAGTTCCATAAAAATCATATAGAAATTGAAGTTAGCAAAATTCAAATAAGACAATTGTGTCTAAATATAACATATAAACAAGTTTTTTTTTTAATTCTGATGTGAAGGTTCACTCTGTGGTGACTATATAGAAAAGATTTATTCTCTTTCCTATCATAAATAATTATCATTTATTGTCTACTGCATGTCAGGCATTGTGGCAAGTACTTTTGTACACATTAAATATTTAATTTAATTCTCAAAACCACCCTTCTAGATAAGTATAATTAGTACTATGTTTCAAATGAGAAAACTGAAGCTCAAAGAGTTTGACTTGTTGAAAATCACACAGAAAATTAGTAGCAGAGCTATCCATGGAAATTATCCTTGGTTATGAATTCATGCCATGTCAGTGTGACTCCAGAGCCTAACTTTGGGATTTGATGTTATCACTATTGAAAAATGAGCTACCAAATGGCTAGCCTCAACTCTCTCAGTATATAGGTTCCAGCCCCATATCTAAAGATGAAAGGTACTAATACAAATTACCTTGAATACCATTTCCTTCCACTCTTATATAGGTGATCTCTGATTAGAAAGGGTATCTGGGGAAGACCAGAGGGCAAACACTAAGCACAAAAGGGAAACTTGAAGTGGGAGTTGTAGATACAGTTAATGGATTAGTGGAGATACTAATGAGAAGGATTTACCAGTATTCATGGATTGATTGCATGTTTGTATATAAGCCTCGGGTGAGTTATAAGAACCGGTGGGGTTCCCTTGCTGCATCTTTTTGAGCTGCCTCCTTTTAAGATACCTCTCCAAACACTGTGACTCTGCAACATTGTACCACATAGACAAAGTGGCAGCATTAGTTTAGGACAATCACCTGGCATGATACAGCCCCAGACTACCTTCAACTTCATGTGGAGCCACTCTGGTTCCTTTTCACTCTTCTCCAACCACACTGGCCTCATTTTAGGTCGTTGACTGGGTGAAGTTCTTTCCTTCTTCAGGGCCTCCAACATGTTTTTAAGTCCTTCCTAGAATGCTCTTTCCCCACATATTCATTGGCTAACTCCAAGTCACCCTTTGAGTCTCAGCTTAAATTTCCTTCCATGAAAAGACCTTTCCTTAGGTACACATTGACCCAATTTAGAATATATTCCTCTTCCTATTCTTTCTTACTGCACCCTATTCTTTTAATTCATAACTTGTTACTATTAGTCTTCGTGTTTATTTTTGTCTTTGTATAATGTCTATTTTATATTTTTAATGTTTATGTTTGAGAGAGAGAGAGAGAGCATGAGAAGGGGAAGGGAAGAAAGAGAATGGGGGACAGAGGATCCAAAGCAGGCTCTGTGCTCACAGCATTGAGCCTGACATGGGGCTTGAACCCATGAAGCATAAGATCATAACCTGAGCTGAAGTTGGACGCTCAACTGACTGAGCCACCCAGGCACCCCTGTTTAATGTCTATCTTTAAAACTGAACTCTGAGCTCCACAAATATAGGGGCCATATTTTTTTAAATCATCAATTGTATTCTTAACAGATGATAGTATGATTTATTTATGACAGGTGCTCAATAAACGTTTCTTGAATAAATGAGTAAGTCACCATACTTAGGGAAGGATCTTCATGTAGTGATCAGAGACAGTAAAATTTACTTAGATTCATCTAACCTACAGAGTGTCCAAGTGAAACTTCTTCTTAGAACTGGAAGAAACTGCTCCTCTGTTGTAGTTTATTAGATTACATCTGGAGTATCAGGCCCACATTTAAAATTTTGAAAAAAAAAAAACTAATTAATTAAAATTTTGAAAAACTGAAGTGTACTCAGCAAAAGGGTACTAGAATCATTAGTGGGACAGAAAATGAACACTTATCATGCTACTACTATATCAAACACTATACTAGGTAAGTATATATTAAAATTAAATGAGTTATCATGTGTAACACATGAAGAATGATGCTTAGCCAATAATATCAAATAAGGATTACCTGTCAATTCTCATAAAATCTGATAATGTGATAGTAATCATTTTCCCCCATTTTACAGTTCATATAGTAGAGAGTCAATGTTTGAACCCAGAAGTATATAATTCCAAAGAAAAGGGTACAGGTTTTAAGATAAACTCACGAGAAACAAACATATGTGGGAACTATGGGTTTTCAATCTTGATAAGAGCTTTGGGGTGGTGACTGTCACAGGTGGTTGGGCAATGGTAGCTGTATTTAAAATGTAAACAACTGTCATATAGAAAATGATTAAGCCTATTCAATATTACTGAAAGGAGTAAAAGTAGTAGTGATGGTTAGCGTTATAACCAACCCAGAAAGAAACTTTTTTAAAACTCAGCACCCTTCAAGAATGGAAAAGTCTGCTTTTGTAGGATGCAAGTTTCTTGTCACCAGACACATTTTAAAAAAAGTCTAAATGGCCATTTGTTCTAGGTTCTATAGAAAGGATAATTTCAATGGGAGAGAAGCTGGAAGAGATTACCTCAATGAACCCTATTCACTCTCAGATTATATAATTGAAAGATAACAAAAATATAACGACACATCCCATTTGTAATTCCCAGAATGAAAATGTCAGAAGACAGAAAAATTCCTGCTGAGAAATACATTCCTGCTGTTCTAGTAGTGTCAGACAGCTGCTATGTATTTAGCTATGCATTTTTTCACAGGACATGATGCTTAGCTTAGTTGGTATTTTGAAAATCCTAGGCAGTCTGTATATTTCTATTATTATTATTATTATTATTAATTACTTGTAATCATCTAATAAAATGACATTATTTACTTTGTTACTACTGAATACATATTTAAAATATATGTAATTTTGTAAATGAATGTTTTAAAACATTTGATTGTCAAGCCATTATCAAATTTGCTATAATTGTGATTTCCTTAAATAGGCAGAGGACTTGAAATGAGTCAAGTGGAATTTCCAATTTGGAGAACTGTCAAAGAATCCTTACTAGAAGCATTTAACATTGCTTGGTACTAATGACAGAGGAATGCGTGCAACCAAACTAAACAAAATCATTGCTCCCACCTCCCCCACATACATACATACATATTTAGGCCACGGGGAATACTTGGATGCTTCTTTGGAGCACTGGGAGTAGTGAATGTAGTAAGCTACACAGATGGTAAAAGTTATGGCCCTGTCAGTAGTATCTGAGGACATGTATGAGGTAGTAGCTATAGAGAACCAGAGAATAAAGACTTTCTCCTCTCTGAGGACATAACTGTAGACCAATAGTCACATTTACAGTTATCTTAAGCCAAACACCTACAATCAGTAATTGTGAAAGTTTGGCAACTGCTTTAAAAAGCACTGGGTGTTCCAGTGAAGAAATGGGCAGAAAACATGAATAGACACTTCTCTAAAGAAGACATCCGGATGGCCAACAGGCACATGAAAAGATGTTCAGCGCCGCTCCTTATCAGGGAAATACAAATCAAAACCACACTCAGGTATCACCTCACGCCAGAGTGGCCAAAATGAACAAATCAGGAGACTATAGATGCTGGAGAGGATGTGGAGAAACGGGAACCCTCTTGCACTGTTGGTGGGAATGCAAAGTGGTGCAGCCGCTCTGGAAAGCAGTGTGGAGGTTCCTCAGAAAATTAAAAATAGACCTACCCTATGACCCAGCAATAGCACTGCTAGGAATTTATCCAAGGGATACAGGAGCACTGATGCATAGGGCCACTTGTACCCCAATGTTCATAGCAGCACTCTCAACAATAGCCAAATTATGGAAAGAGCCTAAATGTCCATCAACTGATGAATGGATAAAGAAATTGTGGTTTATATACACAATGGAATATTACGTGGCAATGAGAAAAAAATGAAATATGGCCTTTTGTAGCAACGTGGATGGAACTGGAGAGTGTGATGCTAAGTGAAATAAGCCATACAGAGAAAGACAGATACCATATGGTTTCACTCTTATGTGGATCCTGAGAAACTTAACAGGAACCCATGGGGGAGGGGAAGGAAAAAAAAAAAAGAGGTTAGAATGGGAGAGAGCCAAAGCACAAGAGACTGTTAAAAACTGAGAACAAACTGAGGGTTGATGGGGGGTGGGAGGGAGGAGAGGGTGGGTGATGGGTATTGAGGAGGGCACCTTTTGGGATGAGCACTGGGTGTTGTATGGAAACCAATTTGTCAATAAATTTCAGAAAAAAAAATAATAATAAAATCTAAACTTTAGCTATAAAAAAAAATAAAAAATAAAAAGCACTGGGTGTTGTATGGAAACCAATTTGATGATAAATTTCATATTTAAAAAATAAAAATAAATAAATTGACCTGGAACAGATTAATAGGAGAAAATCAAATTCTGAGTCTCCCTCTCTCTCTGCCCCTCCCCCCTAGTCACACTCTGCCTCTCTCCCTCAAAATAAATAAACATTAAAAAAAGAGATAAGGGACATAGAGTAGACTTTGATCAAACAGGCCTTGCTAGGTTCCACCCTATCTACCACCCCTAGTTAATATTGTAATGTAGTTACCTATGGTGAGAGCTCTCTTCCTGAAGAGGGTCCTCTATTTCAGTTCTTTTAGGCAGTTAGGTGGGAGGTCAAAGTTTCTTCCTCTTTTGGGCCTTGATTATTTTTAGCTTGAAATAAGCTGCATGTCAAAGTGACACATTTTGGGATAGACTGCCCTTGGCCCCTACAGTTGCAGAATAACATAAGTGTACTTAGTTCCATTGAATTGTATGCTTAAAAATGGTTAAAATGAGCATCCAACTCTTTATTTCAGCTCAGGTCATGATCTCATGGTTGTGAGATCCAGCTCCTTGTCAGGCTCCACCAGGAGCACAGAGTCTGCTTAAGATTCTCTCTCCCTCTGCCCCTCCTCCACTGTACTCTCTCTCTCTCTCGCAAAAAATGGTTAAAAGGTTAAATTTATGCATGTGTTTTGTGTTAGCACAATAAAATTACGTGAATACAGTGCCCTTTAAATTAAAAAAAAAGCTGTTTAAAAGAAAAAGTTGATATAGATTCTATACATGTCTCTTCCCTGTTGACTACCATTTATCTATCTTGTTGAAAGTTTTAGAGTTCACGTTCATCCATTCAATATTCACCAAATCCTTTACTGAGTCCTTCAGACCTTTTTTCTTTCTTTCATTTTTTTTGAAAGGATCACATGCAAAAAAGCATCCATTTTACCTTGAAATTGTTTGAGTCTTAGTACAAAAAAGAAAGGCCTCACTGCTGTGAGGAGACATACTTGGTTAAAAACCAATGGGCTTACATGATGCCTTAAATTCACACTATTAAACATTACTTTGGCTTGAGGTTTTGAAGGTTCATTTATTAACTGAACAAATATTTGTCCTAGTAAGGGACCTTCTGAGATAAATTTGTCCATTACTAAATCTTCAGACAAGCCTCATCCAAAATGTTTCAAAACAATTTGGAGTCCTCAAAGCAATTATCTATGTGCTCATGATACTGCATGTATTCCTTAAATACCTGTTGAGATTAGATATATTTATGCCACATTTAGAAACACTTTCCTGGGGAGCTAAAAAACAGTGGCAGGAGAAGAGAAACTGCAGATGTACCTTTATGTTAATGTCATGTTGAAGTATTTTAGACCAAATCAAATAAGTTTCTTTGCCTTTAGGAATCTCCTGGTCTTTCCAAAATGGCTAACAGAAGAACAAATTCATGTTTTGATTTCATGTTGGTTGATGATTCTCATGGATGATTCTAAAGTTGATAGCTTTAGAACATGCTTGAACAGATACTTTCCAAATATCTTGTTGATTTTTAATAATCACCTTCAGCTTATTTATAAAAAATTATTTTTGAAGCTCCCATAATTTTATTTATTTATTTTAAAATGTTTATTTATTTACTTATTGAGAGAGAGGGCATGAGAAAGGGAGGAGAGAAAGAGAGAGAGAATCCCAAGCAGGCTCCATGCTGTCAGTGCAGAACCCAATGCAGGGCTCAATCCCACAAACTTTAAGATCATGACCTGAGCTGAAATTAAGAGTTGGAAGCTCTGGCACAAAAACAGACACTCAGATCAATGGAACAGAATAGAGAACCCAGAAATGGACCCAAAAACATATGACCAACTAATCTTTGACAAAGCAGGAAAGCATATCCAATGGAATAAAGACAGTCTCTTCAGCAAGTGGTGCTGGGAAAACTGGACAGCGACATGCAGAAGAATGAACCTAGACCACTTTCTTACACCATACACAATAATAAACCCAAAATGGATGAAAGACCTCAATGTAAGACAGGAAGCCATCAAAATCCTTGAGGAGAAAGCAGGCAAAAACCTCTTTGATCTTGCCTGCAACTTCTTACTCAACACATCTCTGGAGGCAAGGGAAACAAAAAGCCAAAATGCACTACTGGGACCTGATCAAAAAGAACCAAAAAAACAAAAAAAAACAACAACAACAAAAAAAAAAAAACCAAAAACTTCTGCACAGCAAAGGAAACAATCAGCAAAACTAAAAGGCAGCTGGTGGAATGGGAAAAGATATTTTCAAACGACATATCAGATAAAGGGTTAGCATCCAAAATGTATAAAGAACTTATCAAACTCAACACCCAAAAAACAAATAATCCAGTGAAGAAATGGGCAAAAGACATGAACAGACACTTCTCCAAAGAAGACATCCAGATGGCCAACCAACACATGAGAAAATGCTCAACATCACTTATTATCAGGGAAATACAAATCAAAACCACAATGAGATACCACCTTACACCTGTCACAATGGCTGACAACTCAGGCAACAACAGATGTTGGCAAGGATGCAGAGAAAGAGGAACCCTTTTGCACTGTTGGGAATGCAAACTGGTTCAGCCACTCTGGAAAACAGTATGGAGGTTCCTCAAAAAACTAAAAACAGAACTATGCTCTGACCCAGCAATTTCACTACTAGGTATTTATCCAAGGGATACAGGTATGCTGCTTCAAAGGGACACACGCACCCTCATGTTTATAGCAGCACTATCAACAATAGCCAAAGTATGGAAAGTGCCCAAATGTCCTTTGATGGATGAATGGATAAAGAAGATATGGTGTGTATACACACACACACACACACACACACACACACACACGATGGAGTATTACTTGGCTATCAAAAAGAATGAAATCTTACCATTTGCAACTACATGGATGGAACGAGAAGGTATTATGCTAAGTGAAATTAGTCAGAGAAAGACAAATATATGAATTCACTCATATGAGTACTTTAAGATACAAAACAGATGAACATAAGTGAAAGGAAGCAAAAATAATATAAAAACAGGGAGTTCGACAAAACCTAAGAAACTCTTAAATATGGACAACAAACTGAAGGTTACGGGATGGGTTGTTGGAGGCGGGATGGGCTAAATGGGTAAGGGGCATTAAGGAATCTACTCCTGAAATCATTGTTGCACTATATGCTAACTACCTTGGATGTAAATTAAAAAATAAATTAAATAAAATGGTAAAAAAAAAAGAGTCAGAAGCTTAACCAACTGAGCCACCCAGAAGTACCCTTCATTTTTTAAAATATAATTTATTGTCAAATTGGTTTCCATACAACAAGTACCCATCATTTTTAATGCTATACTTTTAATTGGCTTGACATTTGGAGATAGTTATATTCCCTTCTAGAAGAAATTTTTTTCCTTCTACTTAACCAAGGTCATAGGAGATGAAAGGCAATGTAATATAATAGTTAAAAGTATGAACTCTGGAATCAGATAAAGTGTGTTTGGAATCCCAGTCTGCCATTTACTAGCTGTAAGATTTACTTACAGTTTAACTTACTTAAGTATCTCTAAGCCTAGCTTTCATCATTTGTAAAATGAGGATAATAGTATGGTTTTTTTTTTATGAAAATGAGATGAGGTAAGTCGTATAAAGAGCTTTAACATTGGACCTGGACATATTAGGTACTCCGTTAGTGACTGCTGTTACTTTTTTTATTATAATGCAATGTATGTGGAGGCTAAAGTGCCATGAGACCTCCTCCATTATTTATTAATTGTGTAACCTGGTCCAAATTGCTTCACTTCTCTGAATCTCAGTTTCCTCATCTGCAACATCAGGATGATAGTAATGCTTAACTATATTTTTGTAAAGAGTAAATAACATAATGAATATAAATCACTTAGCACATAGTAGGAGCTCTATAATTATTAGCTTAAAGAAAACAACAGCAAAATCAAAAATCTCTTCATTTTAATGACACCCTTTCCTAGATGGTCTGGTTCCTGATTTTAAGTGATCTGGTTGATTAAGTATTGTATTTCTTTTTTTAATTTTTTTTAATGTTTATTTACTTTTGAGAGAGAGAGACAGAGTGTGAGCAGGAAGGGGCAGAGAGAGGAGACACAGAATCTGAAGCAGGCTCCAGGATCTGAGCTGTCAGCACAGAACCCCCACGTGGGGCTTGAACTCACAGACCATGAGATCCTGACAGCCAAAGTCGGAAGCTTAACCCACTGAGCCACCCAGGTGCCCCATTAAGTGTTGTATTTCTACAACAGTATGAGAACTATAAGATCAACAACTACTTTTCTCTATACCTGAGCGATACAGAGACCTAGGTTCCCATATCCTAGGGAGCTAATGTCATTGTCCCATGTCATTATGGAGATGACATCTAAATCTACATTTCCTGCCCGATTTCTCCTCTGAGTTCCAAACTCTTATATTTACCTATCTTCTTTACATCTCCTTCTGGAGGCTACTAGGCATTTCAAAATTAGGATGGCTTTAAAAATAAACCTTCATTAAGGAGAACCTGGGTAGCTCATTCAGCTAAGCATCCAACTCTTGGTTTAGGTTCAGGTCTAGATCTCATGCTCTGTGAAATTGAGCCCCACATCCAGCATGAGGCCTGCTTAGGATTCTCTCTTTCCTCTCTCTGTGCCTCTCTCTCTTTCTTTATCAAAATAAATAAATTAATTTAAAAAATAAAAATTAACCTTCATCATATAACTAGCCAAAAATCTATGGCATATCCTTTGCTCCATTGTTCCTCTTACCAGAGTCTTGAAACTACATCCAAAGCATATCTTTAATATCTATTTCTGTCTCACCTGCCACAATTCTCTGCCAAGTCTCCTTCATCTCTCACCTGGACAACTGCTAAAAGCATCTTAATTGGTCTGACTGCCTCTATGCTTGGCCTTCATATCTGGGAAGAGCATGAGGCAGCTCTGTGCTGGCAACGTAGTCCCTGAATGGGTTAAAATCTGGACGCCATCTGCTGATACATTTGCAGTAGTTGGGGCAACAAGTCCCTTGTTGAAGGGAAATGTGAACAATGCAATTCTATGTTCATCACAATAGATATACTAATTGAAAGCCCTTTCCTGGTTGGTTCCAGGAAATACATGGGTAAATCTTACATTCCCTTACCATTCTATAACATTTATATTTTAGAAAGTTTTATGTCTTATTTGAATTTTCTCAGTGGCTCTGTAGCATGGGTATTTCCATCCTAATTTTTTACATTAGAAAACCGTGGATCACAGAGGTTGTGATTCAAGGTCACACAGGTGAAAAGGGGATATAAATTCTTACTTTGAGTCTAAACTCCAGAATTTTTTCTACTATGCTTCACTACTTCCCTACCCAGAGACTTTAGTTGAGCAGAAAATTCCATTTCTGCTTTCCATTCACATTTCTCAGCTGAGACCTCTGGTACCCTTTTCTTTATTCTTTCTGTGTAGGTGTATATGTGTGTGTGTTTGTGTGTGTGTGTGTGTGAGAGAGAGAGATTATTTTTTATTACTAGACATGTAGGTAAAATTGACACATATATTAAGAAAAGGCAATCTCGAAAGTACTCTGGTTAATGACTTCTTGGAAAGACATGTCTAGTTAATAGTAATTTTCAACAATATCTGTTTAAAAATCAGTTGTTCTTTATGAAAATTACCTAAAGATAATGCTTTAAATAGGTGTTTATCCATGGGGAAGTAGTTGAGACTTCATCTAATCCCTATGAGATAATCCATTAAAGAGAGCTTTAAAATGACTTTCTATGCTAAGTACATGCTAAAGACAAGCTTCCATATTCATTAACCCTTTATTTGTTATTCACATACAGTAGGTAAGATTGGTAAGTAAGCTTCAAAGAACTTTCTCAGTGTCAAAGCCCAGAGCCTTGCCAGCTGATTTGAGAGGGTGGTCAAACCTTGTTAATTAGTCAGCCTGTCAGAAGAATTATGTGGAGTTGCAGGTAGTAGCTCATTAGCAAGAAACAGCTATTGTTAATTATGACAAGGTCAGGAAAGTAGTATCTTTCTGAATTTGAGAGGATATTAAAAATAGTGAAAGTGTCTTAGAGTAGCATGAGACTCAAGATCAAATACAGGAAAGCATGTTTGAAAAAGGAAGCTTGATGGTCTCCTATGCTCTGGGCCCAAAGAAGCTAGTCCTCAGAATAGGGTAGCTGCTTCTTGCGGTGTTCAATGGCCACTCAAGGCCTTGCTCACTGGCCCCTATGATCCTCTTATTTTCAGAAGAGTATCATCTTGACTGCTTCATTAAAAGCCAAAGTATGCTAGAGCCATTATTAGTTACAATCCTTTTGTAGAGTTAGCCATTCAATGTGTGTACAGAAATTTCTTGGCTGCCCACTTAAGATGCGGGAGAGAAAAAAAGAGACGGGTTTTAAAAAGATGATGACAAAGTCCCAAAGACACACATCTGCAAATAATAAAAGCTACCATTTAATAAGTGTTTGCTGCTCCAGAAACTGTATCAGTATTTTACATACATTATCTAGTTTAATCCTCACAACAGTCTTCGAAGGTAGATAATAAAGTTATTCCCATTTTATGTATGAGAAAACAGAAAAAGAGAGGCTAGATCATTTGCCCAGGGTCACTTAGTAAGTGGCAGTGCCACTGAGATCCAGGTCTGAGTAACTCTCAAGTCCATACCCTTAATAATTCTTAACATAATAATAAAAATAGTAATTATTATTCAGCAAGTATCCAATTATTATTTTGTTGATAATAATAACAGTACTTGTCAACATAACAACTTATTGGGTAGGACTACAAAACATGAATCTTAAAAAGTAAATTGATAAATTAGACTTGGTCAAAAGTAAAAATTTTTGCTCTTTAAAAGCTACTATTAAGAAAATGAAAAGGCAAGCCATAGGCCAGGATAAAATATTTGCAACACCTCTATCTGACAAGGGATTGTTATTCAATATATAAAAACTCCTTCAAATCAATAACAAAGAGGCAAACCACCCAACAAAAATGCACAAAATATTTGTACAGATATATCACACACACGAAAATACATTAATTCTCCTCAATTCCTGGTGGAATTGTAACATGGCATTATTTTTAAAAACAGTTTTATTGTTTCTTATAAAGGTAAAATATATGTCTATCACATTACCTAGCAATTCCATTCTTCTGTATTTACCCAAAAGCAATAAGATAAATCCACAGAAAGAATTGCATGTGAAGATCCATAGCAGCATAATTATAATAGCCCAAAGCCAGAAAGAACTCAAATGCTCATAAGCTCTTAAAGTGATAAATCTGTATTATATTCACATGATAATAATAATAAAGAAAAGATGCTGACACACACAAAAGTGTGGATAGAGTTCATAGAATTTATGTTAAGCAAAGGAAGGAAAAACCAATGAGTATATTCTCCATGATTCCATTTACAGGAAGTTATATAATATGTAAAATGAATGGTTTAAGATGAAAAAGAAAAAAAATCAGTGGTTTCCTGGGGAAAGGATGAAGAAGGTGTTGGAGATTGACTACAAAAGGGCATAAAGGAACTTTTGACAGAGGCAGAAATACTTTCTACTTTAAGTGAAACATGTTAGTTTATATTTGTCAAATATCATTAATCTGTGCAAATAAAACGTGAACTGTCATATATAAATTATATTTAAATAAAGAAAAAAATTAAATTATTATAAAGAAAAATTCCTTAAAATACTCTGTCTTCTTTGGAAAAGTGTCTATTCATGTCTTCTACCCATTTTTTAATTGGATTAATCATTTTTGAGTGTTGAGTTTTATAAGCACTTTATATATTTTAGATACTAACCCTTTTCAGATATGTCATTTGCAAATATCTTCTCCCGTTCTGGAGGTTGCCTTTCAGTTTTTTTGATTGTTTGCTTTGCTGTGCGGAAGCTATTTATTTTGAGTATGTCCCAAAAGTTTATTTTTTCTTTTGTTTCCCTTGCCTCAGGAGACATATCTAGTAAGAAGTTGCTTCAGCCGATGTAAAAGAGGTTACTGCCTGTGTTCTCCTCTAGGATGGTCTTATGTCTCACATTTAGATCTTTAATCCATTAATAATTTATTTTTGTGTATGACTTAAGAAAATGGTACAGTTTCTTTTTTTTCTTTTTTTGGTATGTAGCTGTCCTGTTTTCCCAACACCACTTATTGAAGAAACTGTATTTTTCCCATTGCATATTATCTTCTGATTTGTTGAAGACTAATTGACCATATAGTTGTGGGTTAATTTTTGGGTTTTCCATTCTGTTCTGTTGATCTATGTGTCTATTTTTGTGCCAGTACCATACTGTTTTGGTTACTATAGTTTTATAATATAACTTGAAGTCTGGAATTGTGATGCCCCTAGCTTTGCTTTTCATTTTCAAGGTTGCTTTGGCCATTTGGGGTCTTTTGTGGTTCTATACAAATTTTAGGATTGTTATAGCTCTGTGACAAATGCTGTTAGTCTTTTGATAGAGACTGCATTAAAGGTGCAGATTGCTTTGGGTAGTATAGGCATTTTAAAAATATTTGTTCTTCCAGTCCATCAACATGTAATGTCTTTCCATTTCTTTGTGTCCTCTTCAATTTCTTTCATCAGTCTTTTATAGTTTTCAGAGTATAGATCTTGCACCTTTTTGGCTAGGTTTATTCCTTGGTATCTTATGGGTTTTGGTGAAATTGTAAATGGGATTGATTCCTTAATTTCTCTTACTGCGGCTCCATTATTGGTGTATAGAAATGTAACAGTTTTCTGTATTTAAGTTAATTTCGCATCCTGCAAATTTACTGAATTCTTGTATCAGTTCTAGCAATGTTTGGTGGAGTCTATCAGGTTTTGTACACAGAGTGTCATGTCATCTGCAAATAGTGAAAGTTATACTTCTGTGCTGATTTGGATGGGTTAGTATCCAAATATATAAATAATTTATAAAACTCAACAGGTAAAAAATGAATAATCCAAATGAAAAAACGGGCAGAAAACATGAATAGACATTTTTTTAAAGAAGACATTCAGGTGTCTTCTTTACAAGAAGACACATGAAAAGATGCTCAGCATCACTCATAATCAGGGAAGTGCAAATCAAAACTACAATGAGATACCACCTCACACCTGTCAGAATGGCTAAATCAATAAAAACAACAGGTGTTGGTGAGGATACAGAGAAAGGCGAAAAATTTTTATATTTTTGGTAGGAATGCAAACTGGTGCAGCCACCCTGGAAAACAGTATGGAGTTTCCTCAAATAGTTAAAAATTGAACTACCCTATGATCCAGCAATTACACTACTATGTATTTATGCAAAAAATACAAAAATACTAATTCAAAGGGATACATGCATCCCAAAGTTCATAGCAGCATTATCTACAATAGCCAAGTTATGGAAACAGCCCAATGTCCATTAATAGATGAATGGATAAAGAAGAGTTGTTATATATACACAATGGAATATTACTCAGCCATAAAAATAAAGTATGAAATCTTGCCATTTGCAATGACATGGATGGGACTAGAGAGTATTATGCTAAGCGAAATAAGTCAGTCAGATAATGATAAATACCACATGATTTCACTCTTAGGTGGAATTTAAGAAACAAAACGAATTATCAATGTGAAAAAAGAGAGGCAAACCAAGAAACAGACTCTTAATTATAGAGAACATACTGATGGCTACCAGAGGGAAGGTAGGTGTAGGGAAGAGTTAAATAAGTTATGGGGAATAAGGAGTGTGATTAGCAAAGGGTCTTGTATGTAAGTGTTGAATCACTATGCTGTACACTTGATATTATACTGTAGTTAACTAACTGGAATTTACATAAAAACTTAAAAATTATATCCTGATTGAAAGAAAATTTAGCTCAATAAAATAAGCCAACAAAATAAGTCACTGTTGTTAAGATGGTGTCCAAGAATCAGTCTTTTATCCTAATAACAAAATCCAACCCAACAGCTAGGAAAATACCTGTAATATTAAAATGGACATGAATAGCACCTATTATTGTCTGTACTCCCATGGATTGTGCCTTCACTTTTCCCAGTCAGAGCTGTTATCAAAAGCAGCCACAGGCAGTCAGAAATTTCTCCTGCAGACTGTTTCATAAGATATACAATGTCTCCCCTAATATCTATCTTATTTCTTAATGAATTCATAGGTCCCTGGAAATTGGAGCTATCAGTGTCTGTCTGAGAATGGATCCCAAGGCATTCTATAATCAGTTTCCTCTTGGCCCTCTGAAGGCAACTAGTCCTAGATAAAAGAATACATGCAAAGGGCCTTGGTGTTACATTAGGCCAACAACCTCCATTATCCATACACAGTGTTATTTCTTTTATTCTGTACCCAGAGGCTGGGCATTGGAATTCTGACTGTCTCCATTCATGATGAACCCTCAAACTCTCTGAAAGAGTGCTCTTAGGAGTTTAAACATGGAGTTTATCTCTCCTAGTGATATCTGAACCCAGGCCCCAAAGTTCCCTTTGTTTCTCCCATTAAGTATCGAAGCACAGTCACAAATATCGTATCACTTTCAAAATTTGCGATACAAGCTAAACTTCAATTATGGTCCTAATTTCACGCTCACGGTCTTTAGAGAATAAAAGAAACCCTAGGTAAAGGCATAATCAGAGTTCAGTGGGGTTGATCAATAGAACGGCATTGAACTTTATCCTTTTGACTTGCAAAGGCAACTAGAATAGAAGTTCTGTTATTCCATAGAGTATGATGTGAAAGAGCTGGGAAAACACGGTCTGAAAAGTAAAGAAATATAAGAAAAATATTTTATTTTTGTATTATCCTTTTTCACATTAGTGATTGTTCCCATGACTTATATCTAGTGGCACTTTGCCAGCCAAACATTTGGAGGTTGAAAGAAAAGTAACATATTGCTTAAAAGTACAAATCCCTTATGTTTCCAGAATTTCCAAACATTCTATATTTAATCATGTCCTTGAGAGTTGGGTTATTCTAGCTTAACTGAGTAAACCTGCAATTCAGGTATCCACTATCACATGGTGGTAGAGATATGGACTATCAAACTAAATATGGAGAACAAACAGAGGGTTACTGGAGGGGTTGTGGAGGGGGGATGGGCTAAATGGGCAAGGGGCATTAAGGAATCTACTCCTGAAATCATTGTTGCACTATATGATAACTAACTTGAATGTAAATTAAAAAAAATAAACTAAAAACAAAACAAAACAAAATAAAAAAAAACGATTCTTTCTCCTCACCTATCAACAGATATGAATCACTAAGATAAGTCACAAGTAACCATATCTCATTATCCTTTTCTGTCCACATACATTCCCTAATAAAAATAATTGTGAATCTGATGGCTAGATGACATGAATCTATCAAAAGGAAAATTATAAGCAAAATACCTGAAGGAAAAAGAATACCTACCACAATAAAACAGACTGTTATCAATCCTAATTAGCTTAATCAAATCATACTATACACCCAATCTAATTAGAACTCATTTAGAGCCTTTCCAGCTTTGAAAAGTTGCCCTAGGTCTTGGCCTGAGCACAAGTGCTCTTTGCCTCCTGCCTGATCTGTTGGCTCTGATTGAGGATGTGGGCATCAAGGTTTGGCATGAAGCTGGTCACTTTAGGCACTGAAACCTCTTAATCACTTGCTAACTATAATTACTCTCTGCTAAGACCTTATCTATTCCTGACTCACAGGCTGTTCTCACTTTAATTTGAACTGGTATTCTTCCTGGACAGAGGATGGGGAGAGAACATCTTCACTGTACTCAGGTTCCATGTGTTTATGTGTTTAAAAAAATGAAAAGATAAAACTTTACAAAGACAACAATATATACAATGATTGTTCTCATATCAAGGAAAATTCTCCTTTGGGGAACACTTTATGATTACCCCTCTCATTTGTTCTCCCTCTCTCTGGCATTAAAATAATTATTGTGGCAAAGTACACATAACATAAAATTTAGCCATTTAAAAAAAATGTTTATTTTTAAGACAGAGAGAGGGGGAGGGACAGAGGATCTGAAGCAGGCTCTGTGCTGACAGAAGACAGCCCAATGTGGCCTAACTCACAAGCCATGAGATCATGACCTGAACTAAAGTCGGACACTTAACTAAGCCACCCAGGTGCCCCTGAAGTTCACTATTTTAACTATTTTAAGTGTGTAATTCAGTGGGATTAATTACATTTACAATGTTCTGCAACTTTATCATCATCATCCATTTCCAGAACTTTTCATGCTAAAATGTATCTCTTTTAAAGAATAGTATTAATATTGATCTCCTTGCTTAAAACCTTCCTAATTTCTGCTCGAGTTATTTGCTGTGTACAGTTAACTGTTTTTTAAAGAGAGTTGTTCATAAGGCTCCCTACACCACTCCCCCTTTTTTATTTATAGAACATTTAACATATTTTGAACATATACATCCAAACAAGTTTGAAGCCACTACTGACAATAGCAGTTAACTCACATAAAGGTTGTGACACAAAGGGTGTGGTATTCTTTCAGCATTCAGGGGATGAGGTTTCAGACAGATCATAGAGAGGAGTTGAGTTTCTCCCTACTGAACTCTGCCCATATTTCAGGAAGTTCCCAGTGTGTAATTCATGGTGAATCATCAAGCTAGAATAGTAGGCATGGCACTTTTGATTTTCTTAGACATAGACATAATAAGAAAAAAAAAAACTAGTATAGTCCACATTATATGCTCACTAGTATTGTCTTTAAAATGTTTTTAATATAATAAAATAGTTATAATCAGTAAATAATTAAAGTAGTCATACGAATTCACATAGAACAAGTGGGAAAACATAGAAGACCATGAAAGTTTTCTTACTTCTGCTTTGGTTATCCTACTTCTATCGACAGCTTGTTGCAGCAATTTTTAAAAGAATTCTGGCTTTATCTATCTTAGATTAATCAGTTTTTAAACATCACATTTCGAGACTAAAGCGTCCCATTAACACTTTCTTGCACTGTACTAAAAGTCAGAAATATTTAAGTCAGAAACATGAGTTCTGTAGCCTTTTTGCTTTCTGCTTGCTAAAATAGCTCATTTCTGCTTGGCCTTCAAATCGAAGTTCTTCTTTATTTGCTCACTTGCTCTTTCCTTCATTCTCAGTTTTCAAACTGTTTATTAAACTCGAAGCATGTGTGTTCTTAGTTGTTTTAAAAATTCTCTCAGGACTGCTTTCTTTTGGTAAATGAAAATCTTTATTTGACATTTTAAAGCCTGATTACTTAAAGGAGCCATATCGTACCATTTCATAACAAAGACAACCTTGGCTTAAGTTAAATTACGTGGTAAAATATCCATACCCAATGTATTGGATTTATTTGCTTTATAATTTACCTTATTCTAAAAAGGATATAGGACAAAATATACAAATATAAATTTAGTAAACATATAATAAGTTTATCATCCTGTATCCATGGGTCATAGTGCTCTCCTTAAATTAGCCATATCCTATCATTTCTTCATAGCTTAACAGTCCCTTATGAGGCTTTATCTGACTCATCCAGTTTGCAAAGGTCTCTTTCCCGGAATTCTTATAAAAGTTACACAGGCTCTTTCCCCTTTAAACCATCCTCACACTTCTGCCATAGACAACTGATCATATTATCCCCTTACTAAAAGCTTCTAATAAGTCTACTCTGCTTTGAAGATAACTGCAAAAATTTTAAGAGTAATTAAAATCCTTTATAACCTGGCTCTGATCTTCTCTTGCCTCAAAACCCACCCTGGTCTATAAGTACTATCCTTTTGTAATACCACACCAACTGAGAGCCCTTAAATATGCCAAACAATTTCATACCTTTGTGTGTTGACACATGTTTCTTCTAACTAGAATAGCATGTTTCCTTTTTATTGCCGTTAAATGCCTATGAATCTTTTAACAGGTGGTCAAGAGTAACTTCCCTTATGAAAACCTATCTGACTCTCATAGGCCAAAGTACCATATTACAAAGTTTTCATAATTAAAAGAGTATGGTACTGGGATAGGGATAGATAAATATATGAATGAAACATAACAGAGCCCCCAAATGGGCTCATATATACCTACAGAATTTACTGTATGTTAAAGGAAGCATTTCAAATAAATAATGCTGGAATGATTGGTTATTTTTTTGGAAAGATGAAAGAAAAAATATCTATACTACAGAGCATTAAAAAAAGCCAAATTGATTTTTAAAGAATCATAAATACCATTATATAAAACAGAAGTCAATATAGGAGACTTTGTGGGTTTTTTTAGGAAGGGAAGTAATCTTTTAAAAAATTAAATAAAATACTTCAATAAAATAATTGCTAAATTTAACTACACCAAATTAAAACTTCTCTATGGCAAAATATTCTAAACAAGTTCAAACAAAAAGCAGTAGTGTAGGTATAACTATTTGAATTATTTACAATATATAAGATGAAATATTCATATCCAGAATACATTAAGAACTCCAAAAATTCAATTAGAAAGGAACAAACTCCCCAACAGAAATGTGGGCAAAAGATATGAAAATGTCACAGAATAAAAAATACAAATGTTCAATAAACATATGAAAAGATGCTCATTCTCCAAAAGTAAATATGGAAATCCATACTTATCAATAATTGCTTTAAATGTAAATAGACTAAATGCTCCAATCAAAAGATGTAAGGTGGCCAAATGAATGAAAAAAAAATGACCCATCTATATACTGCCTACAAGAGACTTCACATCTAAATACATAGACTACAAGTTAAGAGATGGAAAAAGATATTGCATGCAAATGGAAATGCAAAGAAAGCTAGAGTAGCAATAGTCACATCAGACAAAACAGACTTTAAAACGAATACTGACAAAAGACAAAGAGGGGCATTACATTATGATGAAAGGATCAATCCAAGAAGAGAAGATAATATTTGTAAATATCTATGCAGTCAACATAAGAGCACCTTAATATATAAAACAAACACTAACAGAAAGATAGGAAAAATGGACAGTGTTACAATAATAGTAGAGTATTTTATTTAGTTATTTTTTAAAGTTTATTCACTTATTTTTGAGAGAGAGAAAGAGAGAATAGGGGAGGGGCAGACAGAGAGGGAGAGAGAGAGAATCCCTAGCAGGCTCTGCACTGTCAGCTCAGAATCCAATGCGAGGTGCCAACTCACCAACTGTGAGATGACCTGAGCCGAAACTGAGTCAGACGCTTAACCGACTGAGCCACTCAGGCACCCCAATAGTAGAGTATTTTAATACTCCACTTACATGACTGGATAGATCATCCATACAGAAAATCAATAAGGAAACACTGGCTATAAATGACACATTAAATTAGATGGACTTAATACATATGTACAGAATATCTTATCCCCAAACTGCAGAATACACATTCTTTTCAAGTGCATACGGAACATTCTCCAGGATAGATCACATGTTAGGAAACAAAACAAATCTCTATAAAATCTAGAAGACTGATATCACATCAAGTATCTTTTCTGACCACAGAAGTATGAAACTAGGAATCAATTACAAGAAGAAAACGGAAACAAACACAAACACATGGAAACTAAATAACATGCTACTAAGCAACCAACAAGTCAGTGAAGAAGTTAAAGAAGAAATTTAAAAATACTTTGAGACAGTAAAAATGCAAACACAACCTTCCAAAATCTTTGGGATACAGAAAAGTTAGTTTTAAGAGCGAAGTTCTTAGTGGTATAGGACCACTTTGAGAAACAAGAAACATCCCAAATAAACTAAACTTACACCTAAGGGAACTAGAAAAGCAGAACAAATGAAGTTCAAAGTTAGTAGAAGGATGGAAATAATAAAGATCAGAGTGGAAATAAATGAAATAAAGACTAAAAGGACAATAAAAAAGATAAATGAAACTAAAATCTGTTTTTTTGAAAGAATGAACAAAATCAAAAACCTCTAGCCAGACTCATCAAGAAAAATGGAGACATTCCAACTAAATAAAATTACAAATGAAAGACAACTTATAACTGACACCACAGAAATACAAAAGATCATAAGAGACTGCTATTAACAAGTAATGAAATTGAACTAGTAATAAAAAACCTCTCAAAATACAAAACTCCAGGATCAGACAGCTTCACAGGTAAATTCTATCAAATATTTAAAAGTGAGTTAGTACCTATCTTTCTCAGGTTATTACAAAAACTTGAAGAGGAAGTACTTTTAAACTCCTTTTGAAAAGCCAGTACTACCCTGATACTAAAACCAGACAGAGAAACCACAAAAGATAAAAGAAAGAAAATTACAGGCCAATATCCCTAATGAAAATGGATGCAAAAATCCTCAACAAAATATTACCCAAGTGAGATACAGTTTTGAAACCATTAGATTAACAAATAATGAATTAGTTTGGTGATGCCATAAAATCCATCTCTCAGTATCTAAACTAAAAAAAACACATGTGTGTATAAGAATGTTCATCACAGTACTATTTGAGGTAGTAATTAATTGGAGATCCTAAATGAGTATCAATAGGAAGAATAAATGAATAAATAGCAGTATGTTTATACTATGGCACAAAATGCAATTTACAAAGATGAGGTCCCAATAAGACATAGTGTTGAATGAAGCAAAAACAAACTTGCAAATATTTTTGTACAGGTGAATGCCAATTTCATAAAAAATACCTAGAAACAAAAATAATAATACATATTTTTTATCAATACATATCTATATGTGTAAGTGATTAGAAAAAGTTCTATTTTAAGGGGATGCTAACTTCACCTAAAATATACTTATGTGCTACTTACATAATTGAGAATTACAGAGTAAGAAATATATTAGGTTTCTTTGTATTTAAACATTATTCACTATGAATTGTTGTGTTTTTTTGCAAGCCTAAAAGTTTCTCACTCTTACAGTTTATAACAGATTATTCAAGGCAGGGACTATACCAAAAGCTGAATCTATACCTATTATCTCATTTAGCTTGCCTAACAAGAAGCTCCAGGATTAGGCAGAGGTGAGTGAGACCAAGTCATCCAAGTACAAACCTGGATCCAGCCTTATTTCATTATGAATTTTTTGCATTAATTTATCTTTTTAAAAAGATTGAGTTAAATATTATTTACATTATTGATTACTGAGTTTTTTAGGTACCCCCTACATTTTGCACTCAAGATGAGTACCTTATTCATCTCTCTGTAGTGCAAACTGTGTGCAACAATACTGTGAATCTCATATCATTATATTCATTTTACAGGCGAGGAAGTTAGTCTAAGGAAACACAGCTAGTCAGCTGGTAATACAGAGTCAGGACTCAAATTCAGGCCTATTAGGCTCAACACCCATATTTACCCACTCTAAGTTTTTGAACAATTTTATTCTGTTTTATTCATTAGTTCAATGGACCTATGTTAATTCCCAATAACAATGTGTTTTATATATCTTCCATATATCTTCCTATCCTATCCAAAGATAGGTTTCACACCCTATTTGGCAACTTAGTTTTAGCCTTGGCATACAATTCATGGGAGCACTCTGTACTTTGCATTGCTCACCATCTGTCAGAGAGATTTGGAAAAAAAGTCTTGTCAGAAATAAAATATGAATCACGTGGTACCAAAGTGATCAGACCCATACTCTTTAAGAGAAGAATTATAAACCTATGTAGACTTGAAGGCAGATGTATTGGTTCTACCTTATTTTTATAAAAGCGTTCTTGAAAGTAAATCATTGATTGTTCATCGTGAATTTTCATAACTATTTTGGGAAATAAACCAATGATCATGTATTTATTAAACACAGCTCCTTTCTCAGTGGATCTCAACCAGGGGCAATAGAACTGCCCCAGGGGAATCTGGAAATGTGTAAGGATGTATTTTGTTTGTCTAAATGACAAGTTGAAAGGATTATTTGACATATTCTAAAAAAAATGAAACATTATGTCTCTAGTAATGGTGGGAAGAGGAGATTTGGGGAGTCAGGAAAGACTTCATAGACGGGGTTTTATTGCATATAAGTATTTGGCATATTTGGATATGGAGAGAAAAGCATTCTAGGCAAAGGGAAGAACTTGAAAAATTTACAAAAACAACTCACATGCATTGACTACTCACTATGTTCCAGGAACTGTTCTAAGTGTTTTATAGTTTTAACTCACTTATTCCTCATAGTAATTCTATGAGATTAAGTTAAGATCATAGAGAACTCTGATTGTCAGGCCAAAAAGTTTGGGAAATGCCACTTACTATGTTTCCATATTGTATAGCCTTAGTAATGTGCTCATTAGCACGTTAAATATTCAGAGAAATTCCAGTGGTAAAATGTTTAATACCGTTTAACACAGATTCTTACAAATTAATTTGGTGGAAAAATATTTTTATCATCAAACTTTTGTCTACATTAGTGTTCCAACTGAACATGTTCTAGGAAACTTTGTAGATAATGGGGAATTAAGTTGGTTGCAGGGGAAATGGAGAGGTATATATAAATCTAAAACATAATTTGAAGTTTTTAGTCATCATAGAAAGACATTCCCTTTACAAAATCATAAAATGCTGTGTTATTGGTGATATGATGACAAAGAAGTTAACAATGTGTTCAGGATTTGTTCAATTAAATCATATCTAATGAATTAATCTATCTCAGCATGATCTTTTTACTTCATAGTCATTCTAGATTTCATCTATAGGAGTAAACTAAATGTACAGTTTATACCATATTTAAAAAGAAGAAGAATAAAACAATTTGTCCTACAAGATGCTAAAATGAACTAAAAAAGGTAAAATAAACAAAATAGTGTGGTATTAGTATAAAAAGTATCAGTGGATCAGAACAGATAACCCAGAGACCTACCAAAGTATATTTAAGATTTGTTTTATGTTAAATGTGGCATAATAAATCAGTAGTATATGGTCTTCAAAGTTATTTTATTAATGTTTATATAGTTACATAATTTAAATACATAGAAATTTAAAAGTTAGATTCTAACTCTACACATTATACTGAAATAAATTCCAAATGGCTTGGAAATGCTAAATGAAGAAAGGAACACATAGAACACTAAAATATAAAATAGGTGACTATTTATCAAATTGTGGTAAAAGCTGTAACTTTATGAGCATAAAATCAATAGGAAAACAGAAAGGGAAGTTTTAAATATGTTATGTTCTCATTAAAACTATAACTGTAAAAAAATCCCATTAAAATAGAAAACAAAGTAAGGAGGGCCAACAAAAGCAAAAGTTGGTTTATTGAATAGTCTAATGGACTTTGCATAGTTTTGGAATGATTAATCAAGAAAAAAGAAAAGGCACAAATAATTTTTTTTTATAAATAAGAAAAGATATCTAGTTATAGATACATAGATGTTAAAAGATAAAAAAATATCAAAAAGCTTAAGTTAATAAATTTGAAAACTTAAGTAAAATGGAAAAAATATATAGAAAAATAGATCTTCATAAAATTGATTCAAGAAGAAATACAGGACTACCATTGTTGTTTATGACTGAGTAACATGGCCAATCTTAACTTCTTGCCTTAAATAAGGAGATGACTGGACAAAATACATGAAATGATAGTTTTCCCGACATTGAACAACAGACCGAATAGAGCAGTGATCTCTGACAGAAGGAACAAAATAAGGTGAGAGTTATGATTGTCCCAGCTTCCTGCTTGAGGAGGGTTTTTAGGCTGCAACATAGATAAAGGGAACCCCAACCAAGACCAGTAGTTAAAGAGACAGAATTTGGAGTTTGAGGAGGCCAGAACATTTATAATTTGTGGTTTAAATACCAGAGAGAACATAGCTGCACACATACAGAGAGAATTGTGGAGATCTTCAGAGGGATACTCTGAAGACTTTGGCTGAGCACTGGCCTGTGCATGCATGGGGGGAAACTTCTGAAGTCTGGAAAATAACCAACAACCAGAGTAGGCAGAACAATCCTTGCAGCATACAGTAGTCTGGGTGTAGTTTGTGTTCCCCCAGCCAGAGGGGAAAGATCTACTTATATACCAGTTAGAGTCCCCAGAAGGTTACCACCATATTCATGAGGACAAATTAGTACTTGAAGACTAATTTAGAAGACTAAAGGCTTCTCTGGACCTCAACTAACATTTTAAGAACAATCCTCAAAAGGATAAAACTGATTCGATGTTAACAACTGCATCCTGGAACAAAATCCAACAATATTTAAAGAAACACAGAAACTCCAATACTTAAAAACAAAGTTTTCAATGGCCAGCATTAAAGGAAGTAGGAAAATATGACCAAAACCAGAAGAAAAATCACTCAGTGGAAACATATCAAAAAACAAAGGAAATCACTGAATTAACAAAAACAGTGTAACTATCCTATAAATATAGTCAATATATTTAAGATCATAGAGCATGGACATGATAAAGAGAAGAATAGAAGATATATAAAAAGATGCAAGTAGAAATTTTAGAAATTAAAATTACAATATCTGAAATGAGAAGTAAACTGATAAGATTAATAGCCTATTAAGCACTACAAAAGAAAAAAATGTGATTTAAAATAAAGCACACAGAAAAAAGCCTGGAAAAAAGTGAATAGATGGGTGTAATGATATAAAATATTTTACAAACATTTAATTGGAGTGCCAGGAAAAAATGAAAGAAGAAAATAACTAAAAGAAAAGGACCAGAGGTTTTCCATATTTGATGAAACCTATAATTATAATTATATTGCTGAACATTAATGATCAAGAGACACTCAAAGGAAGCTAGGGGTAAAATATATGTTCTCTAAAAAATTATGCAAGCCAGAATATAATAGAACATAATACGTATTTAAAAGTCTGATAAAAAGACTGTCAACCTAGAATTTTATAGTCAGCAAATGGTAAATATTTGAGTAAATGTATAGAATTTTCTTTTCTCTTATTTGTTTTTAGAGATAACTGATTTTATAATGCAGAAAAAAACAACAACATATTGTGGTGTTAATAAAATACATAGAAGTAAAATATATGACAATACTGACTTAAAGGTCAGTAAGAGGAAATGGTAGAAAACAGCGTAAGGTTCTTACAATATATGAAAAGAGGTATTATTTAAGACTCCAGTAAGTTGAACGATTCTATTGGAAGTCATAAAGCAACCACTTTAAACAAAAAGCCAATGGTAGAAATGAAATGGAATTAAAAGAATACTCAAATCTGGGGTGCCTGGGTACTTCAGTCAGTTAAGCATCTGACTCTTGATCAGGTCATGATCTCAAGGTTTTGTGAATTTGAGCCACGCATTAGGCTGTGCGCTGACAGCTTGGAGCCTGCTTAGGTTTCTCTCTCCCTCTTTCTGCCCTTCCCCAACTCGCTCTCTCTCTGTCTCTCTTTCTGTCTCTAAAAATAAATAAACTTAAAAAAAAACAATACTGAAATCTAAAGAAGGCCAAAAAGAGCAACCTTGGAACAACAACAACAACAACAAATCTCAAAGAAGAAACAGAGTAAAATAGTAGACTTAAATACAACCATAATCACATTAGTGTAAATAAACTAAATGTGTCTATTGAAAGGTGTAGGTCGTCAAACTTGATTAAAACAAGCAAGACACAACTATATTCTGTCCTCAAGAAACATTCTTTAAATGAAAAGAATGAAAATAAATAAATATATTAAAAGTAAAATGATGGAAAAAGATATAGCATAAAACACTAAAAGCTGCAATAGCTAAATTAATATCATACAAACTAAATGTCAGAGCAAGTCATATTCTCAGAGGGAAAGGAAGACATTTCATGACAATAAAAATAACGAATTCATCAAGACAAGAACACAATACTAAACCTGTGTTCACCAAATAATAAAGCTACAAAATACACAAAGCAAAAACAGAACTAACAGAATAAATATATAAATTCACCATTATAGTTAAAGACTTCACACTCATCTAAGTAATTGCTAGAACATGTAGATGGAAAATCAGAAATGACTTACAAGACCTGAACAACATAGTCAACTAACTTGACTTAACTGATATTTATAGAACCCCCATTCAACAGCATCAGCTTCTTTACAAGAGCACAAAGAACATCCAACAAAATAAACCATTATTTGGAAATTTAACAACACACTTCTTTTTATGAGCTATAGGTTTATGTCTTCCCCCCTCATTAATGTATTGAAGTCTTAACTCCCAATATGATGATATTTTGAGATGGTACCTTTGAGAGGTAATTAGGTTTAGGTAAGGTTATGAGAGTGAGGCTAAATAATGGGATTAGTGTTCTTATAAAAGGAAGAGAGACCTAAACTGTCTGTCTCTCTGTCCCTGTCTCACTCTGTCTGCCATGTTAGAACACAGGGAGTAGGCAACCATCTTCAAGCCAAAGATCTCACCAGAAACTAACTCACCTTGTGGTGATCTTGGTTTTTTCAGCCTTTAGAACCATGAGAAATAAATGTCTGTTGTTTAAGCCACACAGCCTATAGTATTGTGTTATAGTAGCCTGAGCTGACTAAGTCACTTCTAAATAATTCATAAGCCAAAGAAAATATCAAAAGAGAAATTAGAAAATATCTTGATTTGAATAAAAATGAAAACACATATTAAAATTGTGTCATGCAACAAAAGTAGCAATTAGAGGCAGATTTATACATTAAATGTTTATATTAGTAAAGTATAAAGTTTCTAAATCAATGATTTAAGCTTCTACCTCGAGAAACTTATGAAAGAAGAAACTAGGCCTAAAATAAGCACAAGGAATTAAAGAATGAAGGGAAGACAGAAATGAAACAGAAATAGAGAAAATAAATTTTTAAAAGGCAATTATATTCTTTTCTTTGAAAAGATTTATATAACTCATAAAACTCTAGATAAGTTGATCAGAAAAAAAAGAATGAAGACAAATTATTTTTATCAAGTATGAAAGAGAAGACATTACTAATATCCATCAGGCATTAAACAGATAATAAGATAACATTATAAAAAACTTTATGCTAATGAATGTAACAACTTAGATGAAATAGTAAAATCCCTTGAAAGATGAAAACTAACAAAGCTTTCTCTGAAGAAATAAATAGCCTGGGTATCCCTACAGCAATTAAAGAAATTTAGTTTTGAGATAAAATCTTCCCACAAGGAAAACGTCACACTCAGTCCCACTGATTAATCTTTCCTCATACCTAAGTAACAAAAAACACCAATTATGTAGAAATTCATCCAGAAAACAGAAGCGAAGGGAGAACTTCCCAACTCACTTTATGAGGTTTATATCACTGAATTCTAAAATATATTACAAGAAATTAAAAGGACACACCCAAATGGCTTAAGGAAAAGACATAGATTTTTGACATTTAATAAACTGGATCAAGAAATTTATGAAAAATGATTACACCTCACTGATCAAGTAGGATCTAATACATGCAGTGTTATTGTAACGTTGTGAAAATCAACTAATAATTTACTATATAAACAGATCAAAGTAGAAAAATAATTACAATCGTCAACAAATGCACACAGGCTTTTGACAAAATGCTAATATCTTCATGGTAAAAATACCTCAGCAAGCTAGGGAATTTCCTCATCCTGATAACTGACATCTATGAAAAATCTACAATTGATATTATACTTAACAGTAAGAGACTGAAGACTTTGTCTCTAAGAAATTCTATTTATAATAGCATTGAAATCATGACATAGTTAAAGATAGTTTTAAGAAAACATGCATTAGTTTGTATACTGAACACTACAACATATGGTTGAGAGAAATTGAAGAATATCTAAATAAATGGAGAAATATACCATGTTCTTGGAATGAAAGACTTAATAGTATCAATATGTAAATATTCCCCAAATTGTTCCATAGATTAACTGGAATCAACTTTATAGCAGGTTTTTCTTATTGTATAAATTGAAAAGTTGATTCTAGAATTCATAAGAAATGTAAACGACTTAGAAGAGCAAAAACAATTTGGTAAAATAACAAATCTGGAATATTTAAGCTACTACATTTTCTATAAAGAGCTCACCAAACTCCATGCCCGAAAGACAAATAATCCAGCGATGAAATGGGCAGAAAACATGCCCAGTTCTCTAAAGAAGACATCCAGATGGCCAACAGGCACATGAAAAGATGCTCAACGTCGCTCCTCATCAGGGAAATACAAATCAAGACCACACTCAGATATCACCTCACGCCAGTCAGAGTGGCTAAAATGAACAAATCAGGAGACTATAGATGCTGGAGAGGATGTGGAGAAACGGGAACCCTCTTGCACTGTTGGTGGGAATGCCAACTGGTGCAGCCACTCTGGAAAACAGTGTGGAGGTTCCTCAAAAAATTAAAAATAGACCTATCCTATGACCCAGCAATAGCACTGCTAGGAATTTACCCAAGAGATACAGGAGTGCTGATGCATAGGGGCACTTGTACCCCAATGTTTATAGCAGCACTCTCAACAATAGCCAAATTATGGAAAGAGCCTAAATGTCCATCAACTGAGGAATGGATAAAGAAATTGTGGTTTATATACACAATGGAATACTACGTGGCAATGAGAAAGAATGAAATATGGCCTTTTGTAGCAACGTGGATGGAACTGGAGAGTGTGATGCTAAGTGAAATAAGTCATACAGAGAAAGATACCATATGTTTTCACTCTTATATGGATCCTGAGAAACTTAACAGAAGACCATGGGGGAGGGGAAGGAAAAAAAAGAGGTTAGAGAGGGAGAGAGCCAAACCTTAAGAAATTCTAAAAAACTGAGAAGAAACTGAGGGTTGATGGGGAGTGGGAGGGAGGGGGGAGTGGATGATGGGTATTGAGGAGGGCACCTGTTGGGATGAGCACTGTGTGTTGTATGGAAACCAGTTTGACAATAAATTTCATATTAAAAATAAAATTAAAATTATTCACAATGTTTGTTATGTTTGTGAAAAATTAGACACAGCTTAAATGTTCAATAATAGTGGAAAAATTAAATAAATTATTTCATACTTAAATGGTTAAAAAAGTCATAAATCATAATCCAATTTGCTAGTGAAGAATGTTTAACTACATGAGGAGTGTTTATAATAAAATATTAAATAAAAGACCAAGAAACACACTCTTAATTACAGAAAACATATTGATGGTTACTAGGGGAGAGATGGATGGAGGGATGGGTTATATAAATGATGAGGATTAAGGAGTGCACTTGTGATGAGCACCAGGTGTTATATGTAAGTAATGAATCACTAAATTCTACACCCGAAACAAATATTATTACACTGTATGTTAACTAACTGGAATTTAAATAAAAACTTAAAAAAAGAGGAATTATAAAATTAAATATGCAGCTAGATCTCAAGTTCATAATCTCTCTATAGTTATAATTATATATGAAAACTGGCCAGAAATACACTGAAATATTAACAACCATTATCCTCAAATAGAATTATAGGTGCCTATTTTGTTCTTTATCATTCCTATTCTTTCCAAATTTTCTATAATGAATGTTTGTAATGTTTACAATCGGCAAATAAGCATTTATTTCTTAACATTTTTTTAAAGTACAGAAAGAGGGGTGCCTGGGTAGCTCAGTTGGTTAAGCATCCAACTTTGGCTCAGGTCATGATCTCACAGTTTGAGTTTGAGCCCCACGTGGGGCTCTGTGCTGACAGCTCAGTCTGGAGCCTGCTTTGGATTCTGTCTCATTCTCTCTCTGCCCCTCACCACTTGTGCTCTCCCCGTCTCTCAAAAAATAAATAAATTAAAAAAATTTAAGAACAAGTACAGAAAGAAATCAAAATTTTAATGTTACTTTTTAGCTATGGAAAGAGAAATTGCCTGAACATAGCAGTGCTGTCATGAGTCAAGGTGATTGCCCTGGGCCCTTTGTTAGGGGAAATGGGGGATACATAATATTGGTACCTATACAGTTATTCATCTGGTGGACACAAGGGAAGTAAATGGCCTTTGCCAGAGTATGTCAAAAAACAAAACAAAACATGAGGTTCACTTAACATTAGTTCTTAGATTTCCTCCTTACACCAGCACCAAGACATAAATATTATCCAGAAATGTCTTTTTCCAAGTATATTTCTCTATATATAAACGAGGCTGTTTATTTAAAGGTTCTTTTCCAGCAAAAAAAAAAAAACTAAGTAAAAGTTCTTTTCCATTTTGTTTTATTTTAGTCTTATTTCACTGGATACATATATGGGACATGGCGCAGGAAAGCACATAAGATGATTCATCATCAATGCTCCATTGGAAAACCATAATAATATCACAGATTTATCTACCAATATATCTATTGAGAATGGAGTGCAAGGATGGTTTTACCTGAACAATTTACTTGCAGCAAATAAGTTGTAAAGCAATCTGTGCTACAATATTTGAGAGAGAGAGAGAGAGAGAGAGAGAGCGCAATATGGATCTTATTAATTGGGGTGCAGGGTAAGGCAAAATAATGAGACCTGGGCTTCAAGGACTATCTTGGTCTCTTAGTTATCAATATAATAGTCTGTGGGGATACTATAACCATTCCATATCATTTATCTTAGGCTTATGAAGGGTGGTCAATATCTTGATTTGTAGCATTTTTAGCAAACTGTTGATGTTCTGAAGCAATATGGACAACTGTACAATAAAAGAATGGTGTTGAATAGAGTCAGAATTGAGTATTGACCTTCACATTTTCATGCTTTTGTGATCTTGAGCAAATTAATGTTCCTGTTTGAGCCTTAGTTCCTTATCTGTTATGTGGAATATTAATACCTATCATACAGATTTTTTGTGATGAGTGTGATAATAAAAAACAATTAGCTTAGCATCTGGCTCATAGTAAAATCTCAATGCTTATAACTAATAGTAGTAAAATAAAGTAATAGTAGAGTTGTTATTTTTATTTTTAGCCTGCTATTTCAGTGATTATTAAATACAAATTACTGTATGCCATGGTGGAGGCCAGTATGCTAAATTTTCTCTGAAAAAAAAGTAAATGTGTTTGGTTTTCAGTTATCTTTTTTTTTAAGTTTAGGAAAAGATGCTCAACATCATTCATTATCAGGGAAATACAAATCAAAACCACAATGAGGTATCACTTCACACCTGTCAGATTGGCTAAAATTAACAACTCAAGAAACTAGATGTTGGTGAGAACGTGAAGAAAGGGAAACCATTTTTCACTGTTGGTGGGAATGCAAACTGGTGCAGCCACTCTGGAAAACAGTATGAAGATTCCTCAAAAAATTAAAACTAGAACTACCCTACAACCCAGCAATTGCACTACCAGGAATTTATCCAAAGGCTACAGGAGTGCTGATTTAAAGGGGCACATGTACCCCAATATTAATCGCAGCACTATCAACAATAGCCAAATTATGGAAAGAGCCCAAATGTCCATCAACTGATGAAGAGATAAAGAAGACACACACACACACACACACACACACACACACACACACACTGGAATACAACTTGGCGATGAAAAAGAATAAGATCTTGCCATTTGCAGCAACATGGATGGAACTAGAGAGTATTATGCTAAGCGAAATAAGTCAGTCAGAGAAAGACAGATAAACATATGATTCACTCGTATGTGGAATTTGAGAAAGGTAACAGATGCACATAGGGGAAGGGAAGGAAAAATAAGATAAAAACAGAGAGGAAGCAAACCATAAGAGAATCTTAAATAAAGAGAATAAACTGAAGGTTGCTGAAAGGGAGGTGGATTGGGGTATGGGTTAAATGGGTGATGGTATTGAGGAGGGCACATTTTGGGATGGGCACTGGGTATCATATGTAAGAGATAAGTCACCAGATTCTACTCCTGAAGCCAAGACTACACTGTATGTTAACTAACTTGAATTTTAATTAAAAAAATCGTTTAAAATATTTTTAAAAGTTTAGCCATGGTTATATTTAAACTTTTGTCTTCCTCATGTGAATTTATTTTAGGGGTTGAAAAATCACCATAGGGTTTGAATTTTTTTCCTGAAAGTGAAACTAAAGCCATTAGTATGACAAGACAAACATGAAAAGATAGTTGGCAGGAAAAATTACTCTATTTTAGCATTCATATTCCCAAATACCAAGTGTAAATATAACTATCCAGTAGAAATTTTTCCCCCAGTGGAAAGCTCATCTCACAAGATTTTCAAGCCAAGCAAAAGCCAGACACATTGGCAAATACTGGGAGGCTACTGCTAACATTATTCCTGAAAAGAGAGGGATGGATAACTATACTAGTGAGAATTTCTACCCAGTGGGATTCAATTCCTGAAGAAACAGAATGCCTCAATATAAATTGTATCTCAATTATGGGACACTTGGGTGACTCAGTTGGTTAAGTATCTGACTCTTGACTTTGACTCAGGTCATGATCTCACCATTGTGGGATTGAGCCCCATGTTGGGCTCTGCGCTGAGTGTGGAGCCTGCTTGGGAATCTCTCTCTCTCTCTTTCCCTCTGCCTCTGTCCCCCACTCATTCTCTCTATAAAAAAAAATTAAAAAACATATCTCAATTTCAAGGCTGTCCCACAACATGGACCTTGGGAGCAACACAGACTGATTATTTTATTCAATTTATTCAAGAAACATTTATTGATCACACAGATCTAGAAAGGTATTAAAGCAAGCGTCTATTTACACAGACTTTGGAAGTCGCTGATAGATTTTCAATGTTTCCTTTTAACTCTAGTGATAGGAACAATATGAATTTGTCTATAAAGTATCAGGACTAGAGTTTGGCGTTTGTTCCCTTTGTAATTATATGTGGTGCACTTTCAAGGGGTCAACAGCTTTGAAGGCATGTCACCCTGTACTGAGCTCCAATAACACTTGCATCAGAATTGTCTTGGTTTTGTCTCCTTACTTTTGGTATTTGGAATTCTAGTAAGCTAAATTAAAAAGGAAATATTTCAATTCCAGTGAGGCAGACTGTATTACTTCAGAAAGGTATAATCACTGTGATTTAAAGTGGCTTAAAGTGTAATTAAAGGTACTTGTAGGAAAAATTGTCAAATGCAAATATTAAATTTATCAAACCAAGTCCTGAAAGCATGGCCTATGTCTTGTACAGCTCTTATGTTTGACATATTACTTAACCTTGATCACAGTAGGTGACTCCTCCCTTGAAAAATACAGTTTATTTCAGGTCCTATCTCCAGTGTGAGATAATAATATATATTTACTGGTATATAAGCATGTTTATGGAAGTTGGTCAAAAGCACTTATAGCTTTTCTGCTCTTATAGATGATTATAAAGTAAGCCTTGTACAAAGAAAGTGAAAATTTTCCTACATCTGAACACATCTTGAACTCTTCAAGGCTCACATAACTTTAGAGCAATAGAAACCATATTTTTGATGCCGTCCTATGTCCTACCACAGAATGGAAAACGAGATTGGGGTTTGGTGGGAGGAGTGGAGGACTGTGGTCACTAGAGGGGAAAGTATTCTATTCTGGCACTTTAAACTTCTTCAATATAGGGTTTTGGCTGAGGGTGATAGAAGGATGAGTAAATGTCTTCTCATAGATCGGTATAGTCTGGGAAATGTGCCCTCAAGTTTGGCTGAGGAGAGATATAGCTAATATTTTAAAAATAATTTAAATCAATCACAACAGTATGTATCTAGTGCCTACTGTATGGGAAAAAAGGGAAGCAGAAAAGATACACTTCTTTAAAATTTTATTTATTTATTTATTTATTTATTTATTTATTTATTTATTTTTAATTTTCTTTTTACATTTATTTATTTATTGAGAGACATAAAGAGACAGAGCACAAGCTGGGGAGGGGCAGAGAGAAAAGGAGACACAGAATCTGAACAGGTTCCAGGCTCCCAGCTGTCGGCACAGAGCCCAACATGGGGCTCGAGCTCACAAACCATGAGATCATGACCTGAGCCTAAGTCGGATGCTTAACCAACTGAGCCACCTAGGCACCCCAAGGTAGACTTTTTGATACAACTACAACCTAGTTAAGCTGACAAAACATACACAGATTGTGGTAAATCATCATTCGCTATGTTAATGCCATCAACATTTAGCATGAGGACAAACATGTGACTTGAGAATTTTTGGGAAGAAATTCTCAGGCTCAACCTTTTACAAATCACTCCATCATCAATATTCAATAAGAGTATGTCAGTAAGTTTTATGCACTTTTTTTTCTTTGCAAATATTTCTAGAAGTAACTTTCCACTAACGTCACACAGACCCATTTAAAAAAGATGGTGGGAGTTTTCAGTCTTCAGATTCATTGTTAGTGAAATGATCTGCCCATAGTAGGCACTTGGTTAAATTTTGTTGAATAAATGAATTGTTGGTAGTTGCCTTGTCCAAAAGAATTAATCACATAGCTGGTTTACATTACTCACTGCAATACTCTCATGGCATCTACTACTTCTGGGGCATTTCTACGGTTCTCCCCAGCAAGTCTATTTAACACGGACATGAAAGTTAAGGTCTTGTAGGTGCTGCACGTAAGTGTTCTATCACATAATTATGTCTCAGTGCCCTGACTGAACATAAGTTGCTCAAAAGAAGTGACTGGGTTGAGCCTTCTGAATACCTCCCAGATGATTTCTACCAAAATTTATGTGTAGAGTATGAGCACATTATATACTGCTGACCTATTGACTTATTAGAATTTTGGTATATATATTCAGAAGGCTTAGTAATGCTAGACTGATTACTCATACACTTCTGTAACTACAATTCTAATTTTTTGCCAATGTATGATTTGGTTAATGTCTATAAGAGGGAATGTTTTAATAAATTGTACCTATTAGCATGTTGTATAGAATGCTTTTTCCGACCACATATCTAGCAATGTGTACTACTGAAGTCTCAAAATTGTACCATCTGGCACAGAGAAGAAAGAGCTCAGGTTTCTCCCAAGTGTACTTAGCACTACTATTTTACTTCTCTAAACACAGCATTAGCATAGATCTAATTGCACAGTCAAGTACCATCACAGACAACGAAGGGACCATTCAACACTCCACACTCTGTCTTGCTATTTAGCCTCACTCTGGACCTTCCAGTGATTCCTGTTTGATAGAAAAAGAAATTAAAACATGTTCCTCTTAGTTGATTCTACTAAAGAAAGACAGCTCTGAGAAAAGGAGTATCATTGAGCTATGGCTCATTCTCAGACATGTGATTATTATCTGAAGTCTGAATGTCAACTCTTTTTGGATTAGCCTGGCTGACAATGACCTGAAAGACTAGAAGATTGGACTGTTGTGTACAGATCTTGCTTGGCCTGGTACCTTGAAGCTCCAGTGGGCCTTTTCTGTATCTTCTCTCTCTCTTCTCTGCAGACTCTTTCCCCTTAGCATAATAAACACACTCAGGTCTATCCCATCCTCAAGAAACACTCCCTTAATTTAAGAATCCCTCTACCTGTTGCCTTGTCCAGTCTTTTACAGAAAAATTACTTGAAATGTTAGCTTGTGTTCACTGTTATCTTTTCCTCACTTCCCAGTCACTTCTTTCACTAAGATTAGCAGTGACCTCCATATTTACAAACCCAATGAATAAACTTCTGCCATGATATTACTTTATTTACTTGACATATCATAGGTGTTTGACATTCTCTCTTAAAATTTCATTTTCTCTTGGCTTTCATGATATTCTTTTTTTTCTCTTTACCCACTGGCAAATCCTTTTAATTGTTCTTCATGGTCTTCCCATTCATCTTCATGGGATGCCTCTGCAATGGTTTAAACATTGGTATTACCCCTGGTGCTCATCCTTAGCCTTCTGTTGTTCTTACTCTGCAGAATTCTTTAGAATGATTTGTTCAAAACCATGACCTGAATTTCTAGCTATATCGGATGATTTCCAAGTCCATATCTCAGAATTCTTAATTATATTCTAGACTCATGCTTCAACTTAAGTAATATTTATACCTGGATGTCTCACAAGCATATCATATTCAACATGTACAAAACCAAACCCATCTTGTTTCCCTGAAAATTTCCTCCTAGCTCTATGGTACCATGATGCATGTGGTTTTGTAAGTCAGAAATTTTAAGCCATCCCATATTCTTCCCTTTTCTTGCTACTAACACCCATTCTTTCTCCATTCACTGATTCACAAAATCATGGCATCTAACATTTGTAGCCTCAAAAGTGATCTATTTTCTTCAGAGAAATATACTTCTATCTTGACTTGTAAGAATTTTTGTTTCTAAAGTGGTGCCAAAGATAACTACCCTCCCTCCCAAATTCCTACACATTCTCTTCTTTTTTCCTTTCATAAATGATATCTGAAGGGCACTTAATATCAATAAACCAAGGCAGTTTCCAAATGCATGGTGTTGTGATCACTGCCATGTTTTCCTTCTCTACTTTTATTCACAGCCTTCCCCATTCATGTAAAATATCTTCCTTTTTGATGCAAAGCATGCACAATGGATGAAAACTAAGTGTTTACCTGCTCAAAATTGGGAGGTAGAATTGTTGGACTCATGAAATTTCTTCAAGCTCTCAATCTGTGATTAATCTATCATTACTATACTTAAAGATGGTAGGAAGCTGACTCTCATTTTAGGAAACCTACGAAGCCCAAAGTGCTTTAATTTGAAAGTCATCATAAAATATTTCTAATTTAGCTGTGCACAAATAGTGCTGGTCTCAGAAGAGCAAATGTTGGTCCCAGAAGAGCAAGTTTTGACAGATAAAAAGCTATGGGGAAGAATACTTAAATGACAACATACTGCTCATTCCTATAGAAAGAGTGTATCTGTGAAGTCAGGATAGACTAGGTTATGCCACAACAACAATCATCCAAATATCTATCTTAAAACAAACAAACAAAAAGATTTATTTCTCATTTAGGTTTCATGTATAATATAGGTTGGTAGGGTAGAGGCTCTATCCATGGTAATCACTCAAGGAGAACCCATCTTGAAACATGTTTCCACAATCACCAAAGAAAGGTAATTGAAAGGCTGAAGCTGAGCACTGGCAATTAAATGCTTATAGGAAAAAATAATCACTTATGCTCACATTTCAATGGCCAAAGCAAGTCATATAGCCACACCTAAATTCAACCTGGCAAGAAAGTACAATCCTATTATATGGCTGTAAGGAGAACTGAAATATTTGTGACAGCCTCAGTGACTACCACAGAGTAAAGTCTGCAAATCATGAGACAAGAGTTCTAGATTTAGTTGTACAGTTAGATATGTGACCTATAGCATTTAAACTCAATGGGCTTCATAGTCTTCCACACTGGTTTGTTATGAGGATCAAAGAAGTAATAAAACAGGAAAAGTATAAACCATTAATCAAATGTAATTTTAATTATTCATACCTCTATGATGAATCCTTTTTATCTAAAAATAGGGGCATGGATGTTTCTTAGGTAGACCTAGTATAGAAACTCAATTTGTGGGATGTGGAACAGCAATCAAATAACAGCAAACATTTAGCAATAATTTACTATTCATAAAAATTATATACACAATTACTTCCTTAAAATCATGTGATATTTGACTTCATAAAAAAATGAAAATGCTGCCAGTATAACTCTGGGGTGAGTGAAATACTTCAGAAATCAGGATCTGTGTTGAGAGAGGGCTAGATGTAATGCCAGTTGTTTCATGCATTTAACAATGGTCACAACCACTCTCACATTCAAATAACTCCTTTTTTTCAAATTTTTGTAACGTTTATTTATTTTTGAGAGAGAGAGACAGAGACAGAGAGTGGGGGAAGGTCATAGAGAGAGGGAGACACAGAATCCAAAGAAGGTTCCAGGCTCTGAGCTATCAGCACAGAGCCCAAGGCGGGACTGGATCTCATGGACCATGAGATTTTGACCTGAGCCAAAGTTGTACACTAAACCGACTGAGCGGCCACGGTGCTCCATAAATTATTTTTAAAGACAGTATTCCATGGAATGCAGTAATGTAAAGTATTAATTCAATGAATCTCTGCAATTAAAATTTGGCCTTAATTGAAATTCACCCAGTTGAAATTTCCTGAAATGGCATGTATAAGGAAAGAGATAGTTTAACAAGGGAGTAGCCCAATATTTCCTTTTTGCTTCTCTGAAGGAGCCAAATAACTTGGTCTTTAAAATCTGTTAAACTTCAGGGATGCCTAAAATGCTGCAATTCATATTAGTCACACCCTGTGCCAGAACAGCCTAACCTGGGTTTTATGACACGACCCATTTTCTATCACCTGCACCAGAAGTACTTTGAGTTACCTCAAAAGGTGTCATAAGATTCTAATAAGATGCTAAAGTCAAGGGGTTTTAACTGTTTTCTGATTTTATCTTTTTTTTAAATAATAGCTTTATTGAGATATAACTCACACACTTCATTTTCTTTTAATAAATCTATGCTATAGGGCACATATAAAAAAGCCAGAGAATGTCACAAAATCCAAGTTAGGGTGATAGGGAATATTGCCTGAAGAAAGAAGGGGGTAATGTCTCATGATTCATCTTCTTGAGCAATACTGTTCTTTCTGAGCAGATAGCAATAACATAAATGATGTTGTGACTACTGTGTTTATAGCTGTTTTTTATTTTTTGTCTTTCTCTGTTTCTCTGTGTGTCTGACTCTCCTTCTCTCTCTCTTCTCTCTCTCTCTCTCTCTCTCTCTCTCTCACACACACACACACACACAATTTTGACAGTTTTATTATCTTCTATTTAAATTATGTTACTATGCCCTGGGGCCTGATTGTAAAATCTAATACATGAGTGAAATTACTAAAGAGAAATGACTCCATGAAGGCAACTCTATGGATTTTTTTCTTATTTTAGGGTTTTATCTTCCTTTGAATAATACTCTCCACAAATCTCTGGATAAATCCCATAAGCTATAGATATTTAGCAAAAATTCCCTAACAAAAAACCATGAAATTTCTAATGCATCAATGTTATATTTAACAAAGTCTGTAAAACTTTCCAGGCTAAGAAAATCCACGACAAATTGACAAATGAGATTTTATATTTTGGTCTGCCAAATTCACCCACAAGTAATGGTATGGTAGTAGATACCAAATAATTCAGAATGACATAATCCATTTCCATGGAATTAATTATTCAGATGTAAATGAATTCTTAAGAAGAAAGAAAAAGATGACCCATATCTCAGAGATCTGTATAACTTTAGTAAGATGCTATTTTATTTAGCTGGAGGTCCTCTGGTCCTCTTGTATTCTTGGCATAATTCTCCACTGGGGATCTGCCTCATCTCTAATATTTAAATTATTCTGATTTTTTACTAGAACCATGGTTTACATATGTGTACTGTTTACATATGAATGGGTATGAATGTTCCCCACCTGTGTGTCAGAGTGTGGAGAATGCTCATGGCTTTCATAGTCCATGGCCCTCAAACCTGTTACTTTTCCCATAAAGCTACAGCTTTAGCCATGAAAGAGTGTACTGTTCTGGTTTCATATTTAGTGAAGTGTTTGATTCATTGCTTTGTATTTCTCTATTTGTACTCCTCCCTTTCATCTCCTCCTTTATCTTGGAAAGCTAGTATGTTCCAAGTCTTATCTCTTAGGTGCATTTTCCCCCTAACAGTAGCTGGCCAGAAGGTTCCACTAAAAAAAAACCAAAAAAACAAAACAAAAAAAAAACAAAAAACAAAAAACAAAAAACAAAAACTACTTTCAAAATTGAAGTAAGCCATTTTTTCCCTCTTTATGATTGCTATCTCCATTTCTAGAACCATCCAGGTTAGATAATTTTAATTTTTTGCTGTGCCCTTTCCCTCAGTGTATGTACTCAGCCAGATCAATAGGATGATAGTTCTTCTGGGAACATCTGCAGCAGAATAGGAAGACATTTGCAGAATGGATTATCAGAGAGATTATCTAAGATAGGTCCCTGCCTTCAGGCTGGTATCTAAATTATTTAGGTGTCAGGATTATCTTATCTCCCCTTGAAGATCTGAATAATTTCCATTCAGTTGTTTCATTCTAGTTCTTTTCCTTAGAACTGTTAAAAACTATCTTCCTTATAACACACTGAAATGTTCTTTACTATAATTTTATCCCTCTCCCTCATTTACTCTCCTACATAGATGGAAATCAAAGGTTTAAAATTCCCTCTAGAAAATCCTTCTTACACTTGCAAACATTATTTTGGCTACTCTCCAAGCCTCTCAGCTTCTCAGGCTGTGTTTTCAGATGTCCTTAGTGCGTTGTGTTCTAGGTTTCTCAAAGCGTTTTGAAAAATTTTTGTCAAGAGTTTGTCTGAAGTAAGAGGGGAAGGGCAGCCAATACTGAAAAAAGGAAAGGCGAATAAAGACAGCAGATAGCTTGGGGAGGCGTATATTTTTCCAGCACTGCCATTCACCCATTAGTCAAAATCAGAAACCTGTGTAAGGGTTAAATTGTAGTGCAGGGCTAACGCTTAGCTTGAAAGATAACAACTTTGTTCTGACACTGAAGGTCAAAAGACAACAGCCTTGCTTTTACTCTTGTAAATCATACTTCATACTCTTGTGAATCAGGCTTTACCAATGAAGGAAACAAAAGCTCAAAAAAAGAGCATCAGAGACAAGGTCAAGGAGATCCACTGGTTGCAACTTAGCGGCAGAAAGTCTAAAATAATCACCTCATTCGATAACTGTTTCTGACTCATCTGGCAACTGTTTCTAACTCATCTGGGAACTGTTTCTCTGTTCTGTTCCCAGATAACGATAAAACGATGTGATCGGCTTTAAAAACTCTGTACCCCGGCTGTTCGGGGCCGCACTCTTATCAAGAGTGTTGGTCCCGGGGCGCCTGGGTGGCACAGTCGGTTAAGCGTCCGACTTCAGCCAGGTCACGATCTCGCGGTCCGTGAGTTCGAGCCCCGCGTCAGGCTCTGGGCTGATGGCTCAGAGCCTGGAGCCTGTTTCCAATTCTGTGTCTCCCTCTCTCTCTGCCCCTCCCCCGTTCATGCTCTGTCTCTCTCTGTCCCAAAAATAAATAAACATTGAAAAAAAAAATTAAAAAAAAAAAAAAAAAAAAGAGTGTTGGTCCCGATCGGTCGGCCTTGCCTCTCATTGTAATAAACTTTGTTGTGACTGTCACTGGTGCCCGTAGCATTCTGTTTCAGGAGTCGCGTGGGTGCAACACCTGGTTATAACCTCTACTCCTCCCTCTCTTTCGTGCTACATGTACAATCAGTTACCAAGCCCTGTCATACCAGAGATACTCCTGTCTCTGAAGCCAAGTCCTTTACTCCTTTTCCACTATTTCTTGTCAACACCCAACCCCCACACAGAAAAATGCCCTATTTACTACTCAAGAACTACCAATAAGAGGTGTGAATGACTCACTGTGACAGCATCTTAACCATTCTTCCTATTTGCAGTATTGCCATGCAATTCATCTTTCAGACAATACCACAAAACTAAATTCCTAAAATGCAAATATGAAAATGGTTTTTCCTGCTTAAAATGGTCAGAAGGTCACAATTACTTCAGAATGAAGTCTATTGGTTTTTAATCTAATAATAAGAGACTCTACATGAGCATGATCTATCTTATCTCCTTGGCTTCAATAACTAGCATTTCTCCATTCATACCATTTGTCTCCCTCTCCTTACCCCTGCCCCACCATTGCACTGGGTTATTTGTGCTTCCTTAAACAGGCCACACACTTTCATGCCTCCATGCCTTTTCATTCATTATTTCTCTCTGTGTAGAATATTTTTCTGTCATGTCTCTGCTTTTAACTTTCTTAAACAGTATCATCTCTGTGGAACAGTCTCCAATCTACCAGGCATAGTTATTTAAAAGCCTCTTTTAACTCTTACCTCATAATATTTCAACAATTTCTTCATGCCTATATCTCCACTACTAGATTGAGAGGGACCCATCTTATGCATTTTGTATTTTCAATGCCTTGTACAGTGTCCATGGAGTTAGTGTTCTGTAGACTTTTAAGGTAAGTGAATGGATGAAAATATTTTGAGAATAACAAGAGGGAGTTGTAACAGACAGATGACCAAACTGGAACATGTCCCACCATGGTACCTTGTTTGGAAGGCTGGCTTATGTCAGTTGGGAAATAGGAAACTTAAGTTGTTGAAGTTCTTTTTTATTTTTAAATGTTTATTTATTTTTGAGAGAGAGCACAGTCAGGGGGAGGGCAGAGAGAGAGGGGAGACAGAGAATCCAAAGCAGGCTCCAGGCCCTGAGCTATCAGCACAGAGCCCTATGTGGGGCTCGAACTCATGAACCATGAGATCATGACCTGAGCCAAAGACAGATGCTTAACCAACTGAGCCACCCAGGTGCCCCAAGCTGTTCAAGTTCTTAATACAATCAAAAGGCATGGATACTCTGCCAGTTTATCAAGAAATGGACACTATGGTCCCGTTTTCCAATTCTGGCTGATTATTAAATAATGTGGAGGCCAGGGTCCCCTGTCTGAGGTAGGAAGGTAGGTAGGTAGGTAGGTAGGAAGTAGGTAGGTAGGTAAAAGCAGAAACTTAAAGCTACTTAAAAACTGAGTCCAAGAAGCACAATGAGAGAGATGGCTACATACAAAGTACCCATTTCAGAGGTCCTACTTCTTGTCTCACTGTTTCCAAGTGACCTGCCCTCTGGAGCTTCATGCTAGACGTAAGTTCCAGGCTCTTTCTGGGTTGCTGCCATTAAGAATGTACATGTTTTAGTCATGGAGTTGGCACTGGCTTTATTTCTCTGAGGAGATTTCTGTAAACAAAGCACTTCGCTTTGTTTTCCTTTTGTCTGGCCTCTATCTATACTGGTTCCCCTTCCCCACTATTCCCATGTGAATCACTACAAACCAAGTTAGGATGGTGGATCTCAGATTCTGAAGCTGACATGACACTCTAACGATCTTCACCAGCTAAATTACTCTACATAGATTGCTTAATTTGTGGAACATGTTCAATACTCACATTTTTCTCCTGACTACCCTGCAACCTTTCCTTCTCCTTTTTTCATTGCCCCATTTCCTTTCCCTTGCTGACAGCAGGTGGTCAGTGGTATTTTTTTAAAGAAAACCTGGAACCAATTCAACCCAAAACAACAAAAACTGTGCTTCAATTAACTATTACTTGACAAATGTAGACTTTGACAGGAGACTAGGCTTTTTAATATTGATTGCATAAATGACCAGTGTTGGAGGTGAAGATGTAATATAGGAAAGTGGTACAGGGACTATAATATTCAGATTTGCAATTATACCAACTCAGTCCATAAAAGTCAACTCAATTCTTCTGTACTTTGTTTATAAGTGGAGATTAAAATTCCTAGAGAACATTGGTCTGGAATATTTATTATTAAAATGGCATTGCATTCATACCCATTTTACAGATGGGCCACTGGCAAGAGGAGATGTCATAAAAGTAGTCCACCTTAGTCCCTTATAACAAAACTGTACAATACATAACAGAACAGCATTTCTGTTTTTAGGCCCTCAAAACTTATATACTTGTGGAAATCTCTTCAAAATCAGCTTTATTCATAATTTATTGATCTACAACTTCCAGTTCTAATTTCATTTTCAACAAAGAATAGGTTGTAAGCCCATCCGTGGCTCTATAGAGCCAAAGGTAAATTTCAATGGTTTCTTTGGTCTCTTCAGTGTGTTTTAAAAAGACTACATTTTTCTTCTAAAATGCCAATTTTCCTGCCACCTAACAAATTCACAAACACTTAGTTCTCAAGGATGTCTATTGCATCCTAGAAAGTTTTGAGAAAGTCATAGCCACTTAAATAGCATTTTATAGCTTAAAAAATGGAGGCTTACAAGAGTTACCTGAAGAATACAAATGATGGAGCTAGATAATTTCCACACTGGGCCTCTCTCAGCTTTCCTTTGTGGGAAGCCACCTAAAGCATTGTTAAAAAATATAACAGGCAAGTCTCTTTGTTGCTTTATTTGTTTGTCTAATTCTCATCAAAAATAAAAGCCTTGAGTGTGTGTGTGGGGGGGGGGAAGAGATGGGGAGGACAGAGAAAGGCAAGACAAATCAAAGCAGGCATGGGGGGAGAGGCAACCTTGCTGCTTGCCCAGAATAATGAACAGATGAGTTGGCCCCATCTCACAAGTGATCTGATCACATCCTGGCTTCTTCACACTACACAAAGGCTATAGCGCAAGACAGGCAGTGCTTCATTTGGCTTTCTTTGCTAACACTGCCCATCAGCCTATTATTATTCCCCACAGTATTACTACTGTACTATTAGAAAGGGAGAGGCATATCTGAAGTTATTTCATTAAAGTTGACAATTTTAAAATGCTCTGAAGAAAAAAAAAGATGGTTATCAAACAGCTACATTCTAGTCCTCAAATTCTCAATGGGTCTTAAATTTCCCTTCATGTCTCTGCTAAGTTTACTTGCCTTGTCCTGGAGCACCTGATTCAATGACAGTAGCAGTTATAGAAGATGATACACTGCTCAAGGGCTAGTTCACATATAAACACCAGGTCTTGGTCAGAAACTAGATATTACAATTCTTCGAACCCCTAAATCATAGAAGCTCTCAAGAATCCACCTAATGATACGGGAGGAAAGGTTGATGATAAAGATGCCATTAAATGTTTCTTAACCCACTGTTAGTCCTCTGGTTCTCCAAACCTATTAAGTTGTGATTTTGCTGTCTCTCCCTCTTTTTCCCTTTGTCTCTATGTTTTTCTCTCTAGATGTCCTTGTACTTCTTTTTTTCCCCTCTCTGGAGACAGCATGATATATTAGAAACAGCACAGACCTTGGTGATAGACTGACTCAAATTTATAATCTTAACTTTTGTGGCTGTGAGATCTTAGGCAGTTTTCTTAGCCACTCTGTACCTCAATTTTCTCATCTGCAAAATAAATATGCTTATGACTATCTCAGAGTTTTGCTGAAAGAATTAATTGAGATTATATATAGAAAATACAGTAGGGATAGAAAATACATGAATACTAGCCATCTTATTCTCCCTTCTCTTTCTGTGCTGTCAGGTACTTCCTTTACTCGCCTATTTTCTGCATAGTCCCATTGGTGCCCACAGGGTTAATGAGATAGTGGGCACAGCCCTTTGCCTTTACACAGAATCTGAAATTCCAAGTATCACAGTATCCCACAGATGGAATTTGGTGCCAGACTGCTTGAATCCAAAGCCTAGTTCTGACTCTTACTATCTATTTCCTTGGGCAAGTTACTTAAATTCTCTCAGGCCTAATTTCCCTATTCTTAAAGCAAGAATGATAATGCTCCTGCCTCACAGGATTTTGGTGAACTTGGAAGGAGTTAATTCATGCGGTTGTCACATAATAGGTGTTCAATAAATGTTAATTGTTAAAAATAAAATATTACGTTCTCAGAGAGGCCTTCCCTGACTACCTTATTTAAAATTGTAGCCATTAAAAAATAAAATAAAATAAAATAAAATAAAATAAAATAAAATAAAATAAAATAAAATATAATTGTATCTATTACTCTTACTCTCTTTTACTTTATCCTGCTTCATTTTTATTCTTAAAAATTATCACCATCTGACAAAATACATATTTATCTGTTTGTGTATTTGTTTATTTTTGTCTTGCTCCCTCTGCCACTAGAATATTATCTCAATGAAAGCAAGCTCTTTAATTTTCTGTAATCCCCAACACCAAGAATAGTGCTTGGACCATAGTAAACACAAAATTAACATTCAGTGACGGGATGAATGTATTCTACCTAAAGCATTCCAATGAGAGGAGAATCTCAGCTCTTTCAGGATGAGGGAGGTTACAACATGAGTGTGGGAGCCTTCTTATTGTTTACTGACCCTCTTTATAAGAAGAGCATCCTAAAGCTAAACTAAGCCCTCGGGATGACTAGAACACTTTACTATTTCTCTTTAGCATAGGCATAAACTCTTGCTTATCTTGTATCCTGGCTATGAGGCTTGTAATTAAGTTCCTTAAGATGTTCCATATGATGTAGCTCTTTTTAAAAAATAATTCTGCTTGGGGCGCCTGGGTGGCGCAGTCGGTTAAGCTTCCGACTTCAGCCAGGTCACGATCTCGCGGTCCGTGAGTTCGAGCCCCGCGTCGGGCTCTGGGCTGATGGCTCGGAGCCTGGAGCCTGTTTCCGGTTCTGTGTCTCCCTCTTTCTCTGCCCCTCCCCCGTTCATGCTCTGTCTCTCTCTGTCCCAAAAATAAATAAACATTGAAAAAAAATTAAAAAAAAAATAATTCTGCTTAAATTTTATTTAAATTTTAAATTTTCTTCCCAGGTCCCAAGATTTTGAGTAGTTTAACACCTTAATAGAGTAACCCTGAATCTCAAATCCCATATTTTCCCTTTTACTTATACACTATCAAAGCAGATATGACAGATTAGTGAGAGTCAGAGCAACTCTATGTATAATGGTAGTGGGGAGCAGGAGGGCTTCAAGCCAAGTGCCTCCAGCCATCTCCATTGCCCATGTCTACTTGTAAATCATAGGATCAGTAAAATGCTATTCACAATCAGCTTGTTTTCTACTTGAACCCTGGGATCTTCTGTTGATTTTGTACCTGACTGGGTATTGTCAATTTAGTATTTGTGACTCTTTCCCCTCTTCTGATATGAAACCCTGCATTGTCCCTAAAGCTTCCCTTCTTCTTATTTCTGCATAGCACTATTATTTTCAAGTAATATAGCAAAGGTCAAGAAAGGCTTGGACATTAGACATTAGCACAGGGAAAATCCAGGCTGTTGTGCTGCGGCAAAATGAACCAGAAGCACTCTATCTACTAAATTATGAGAGGAAATAGCTCTGAGCTCTAACATTACTCATATATGCTTTATATGCATAACCTGCAAATGGCAGTAATGAATATCACTTTTCCTATTGACAAATATTGATTCTTCTCTGCTGGTGGGAATATCAAGTCAATTTGGATTTGATAACTACCAGCTGTGACTTATTAAGAGGCTACATGCCCCTCAGCATGTATGGTTGCTTGGGTAGTTCCCATTCTTGCCCACCTACCAATTCTAGGCCAGGGATTTCAAAGCAAATATGGATCAAAGAAGATTTCTGCCAGCACTTCTTCACTTTAGATCTGACTCCTAAGGTGAATCTAAATCTGAAGGTGAGCTGTGAGCAAAATTTACTTGGCCACATCCTTACTAACACTTAGGAAGCATATCTTAGTAACCGTATGGTATGAGGGTATTCCATCCTGTGAGTACTGTAATACCCCAAAACTGTTCTAAGGGTCCATGCTGTCTGGGTCATTTTATAGGTAAGGCATTCTGCTACCAGCATTTTTCTGGAGAATAATATTTCTTTGTAGGGTTTAAGTCTGACCTGATTTAGGGTTAATGAATCCTCTGGCTCAAAGTGAATTATGAGAAAATAAATTCCATGATGTCATAGATCTGCCATGAAAATAAAAAGCAGCCTACTTAGGTGAAGGATGAAAGGGAATAAAGCCTGGGGACCTAAGGAGTACCTGCTAATGAAAACTAGGCAGCTTACCTATGGACTCTCCCCTTTTTTTAAAAAAATTATTATGGGTATTGAGGAGGGCACCTTTTGGGATGAGCACTGGGTGTTGTATGGAAACCAATTTGACAATAAATTTCATATTAAAAATAAAAAAATACATATTATATGTGAGAGAGAGAGGGACTGGGAATCTTAAGCAGGCTTCACGCTCCTGCTTGCATGGCTCCATCCCAGGACCCTGGGATCATGACCTGAGCCAAAATCAAGGCATATGCTCAGCCGACAGAGCCACCCAGGCACCCTTCTATTACTTTCTTATATTTCAGTTTCTCTTGTTTGATTTCATGGAGAATAGGTTTATGGTGGTATCTTTACATTATTTTCTTTCATTATTGTTGGTTTTGTGATTGCAATGTAAAAGGAGGGAAAAGAATAAATGGATAAAATGTCCATAAATGAAAGGGACAAAATTTTGTCCTCTTTTTTACAGGTTATCTAAATGACATTTGGAAAAGAAAAACTGTTTCCTTACATAGAGTAGGATAGAGAATATAGCATATACATTTGATTAACAGACATTGTACTTCATCAAACGCATGGTCTTCAGGAAGCACTGTGAAGTCAGTAAGATTTATCTTCATACAGACTGTCTTTCACATTTTATCCTCTCTGGAGTCTATACTCCATGTTTACTCTCTGGGTTTGCCTTTCTCCTGCTCTTTTCCTATCAAAACTTGCTCCATTCAATTCTCACTCAGCTGTAGACAACTGTAAGTGTATGACATGTTACCTTTTCCGGGAACTCTTTTGTAAAGACCAAACAAGTTAAGTGAAAAGACACATCTCTGAGATGAAAATCCAGGTATCCATCCAATAGCTGAAGGAAGACTGGGATGCATATATTGACCGAAAATGAGTATCAGTATCTTCCCAGCTCCCTTGAAATTCTACCATAGAGTATATCACCCTAAGTTGGCCTGACTTGAAACACTTGTCTTAATACAGATTCTTAAGGAAGTTTCCTTCTTTAAACATGTGGTAGAGATCTCAGCTTCAGCCTTGTTATGTCCATTGCTAGAGTTCAGGCAGGTCAGGATGATCATGGTAAACTAGTAGAGTTAATTTGCTTGAGGGCTGAAAAAAGAGGGAGGGTTTTGTCCATGTTTTGCACAGGTCACTGAGGAAATAAAGGGAAATGGAAGGGCCAAGATGGTGTCTAGTGTCCCACCCAGTCTCAAGGATTGGAATCTCCCATGGAGAGCAAGACTTAAAACAGAAAACAAAACAAAGCAGTTATTTTTTACAATAGCAAAAGGGAAAGATACTAACACAAGCAATACTGCTTCCAGATGAAAGTGCTCGATTGGGAGTAGAATAATACTCTCTTCATTTTACCCAGAGTGGATGAAGCCTGGAAATACCCTGTTATTTTGGCTTCTCACAAGGTTTGTTACCTTGGAGAACACAAGAAGAGATTACCCTAAACAAGAAAGCATGGTCTCACAAGAGAGCATGACAGCAATGACATCAAAGTGACATTTCCCCTGAAGTGGATGAATATGAAAATACAATTTGTGAGCACAGGTGAGAAACCTCTTGGGGTTTTTCTACGTAACTGGGTGACACTTTGTGGGAGAGAATCAAGGAATCCTCAAATATGCAAGTGGAAATTATAAGGCAGTGATACAGGAGTTATTCACATTGCATATACAAAGCTATCTCTACTAACTCAGAACTTTTCAGGTGTGTATCTGAGTTTTGTTTTTCTATCTTTCAATAATGGAAATAGCTTTCTGCTGCAGAATCTACAACCTTTCAATGGATCTCCCCTTTGGTTAAGAGTACACATCTGCGTCAGAGCTATTCTGGTGGAAAATCGTAAAGCTAACTGGCCCTTATAAGGCTCAAACCCACAGCCTTGACCTCATTAGCATGTTCTAACCATCTGAATTAACTGACCATGATCCTGGTAAATATTTTCCTTCTGAACTCTAGAAACTCAACAATTTCAGCAACGTGATAAAGATAAGTTGGGTTATAAGTAAAAATTAGAAGACTCTTTGAGTCAACGGCATTAGGCTTAGAAGAGGCAATGTGAACCAAAGATAAATGTCTGCTTGGGGTAGGGATTAAAAACTGTGCCAAGAAATAAAGTGGAACATATACCCAGGGAATGAAAAAAAAAACATGTAACAAAACTTGAGGTAAACAGCTTTAATTAAAACATAGACTTCCTAAATCCATTTTCTGTGATTATTTGTTATTATTCTTAGGAACTGATTAAGCCATAGCAGATGTCATTAATACACAAATCTCATTACACATGTAAAATGTGTTTAGTACATAGAAGAAGACCATGATTAAAACATTTTTGCAAGATACTCCTAACTACTTCCTACTTGATTTGAAAGGAAAATTTTACTTTAGATTTCTGAAACTGCATAAAGTTTGAGTCAAATCTTGAGTCACTTTCTGGGAAATTATGAAAGCAAATTGAGGTTGTCCTTTTTATTCAGATGGATAAATATTCATTGAGTGTTAATATATGCAGAGCATTCAGAACAAAAAATAATAATTATTTAACCGAGTTGGCCTTTGCTTTAAGGAATAAAGAGGGAAAAAATGTGAGAGTGAAGTGGGTGGAAAGAGTCATTCCCTTTTGTGCAATCTGGAAGCTGCTTTACCTAGACAATAGTCTGAAATGAAGGTAGCAGAGAAGGAAGATTGTGAGATATGTGTTTTTTGTTTAAAGCTGATTTAGAACTATTACCTAAGCAGTGTTTATCATGGGCCAAGCATACTAAATAATTTGTATATGTTCACTTGCTACCACAACCCTGCAAGACATGTACTGCTATATCCCCATTTTAGAGTAAAATAAACTGAGACAAAAGATAGATATAGATATATAGATATAGATATAGGTATAGATATAGATAATGGAATACTATTCAGCCATAAACAGAGTGAAATATTGCCATTTGCAAAGACATGGATGGAGCTAGAGAGTATGATTCCAAGTGAAATAAGTAAATAAGTCAGTCAGAGAAAGACAAATACCATATGATTTCACTTGTATGTGGAATTTAAGAAACAAAACAAATGAGCAGAGAGAGAGAGAGAGAGAAGCAAGCCAAGGAACAGACTCTTAACCATAGAGAGCAAACTGATGGCTGACAGAGGGGAGGTGGGTGGGGGGATGGGTTTAACTAGGTAATGGGAATGAAGGAGTGCAGTTGTGATGATAACTGGGTGATGTAGGAAGTGTTGAATCACTATATCGTACAACTGAAACTAATATGAAACTGTATGTTAATGAACTGGAATTTAAATAAAAACGTAAAAAAAAAAGGAAGTGACAAGACTTGACCAAAGTCACAGGACCAGTAAATGGTAGAACAGGGATTTGACTCCAGGCACTTTGATCCCAGAGTCTTAACTACCACACCATGCTCTCAGTATAGGTGATAGAAGTATTTGGGGGTGTGACTCCTTTAATATTCAGAATTCCTTTACCAGTTTGAATGATAAAATATCTTTAATAAGTACACATATTAAATAAAATATAAAGACATTCCAAAGACAGTGGTATGCATGCTTTCTTTTTAATTTGTGAGACAAATAAAGACAGTGCAGATTATTAGCAAGTCAAAAGTTTTATAGAGTGGACAGCAATTTCTATGATAACATAATATTTTCCCAGTGTCATAAACTATTTAAAATGATATGAATTGCCAACTAGAATCTTTTTTATTGCAGGGTTGGAGGGAAGAGCTACTCTTCCAAACTCTTATTTAGCATTGAGGTAAACCTCATATAAGTTTAAGTAACATAAAAATAGGAAATTATGTTAACATTTGGGATTGTGATCCAGGATGAAATTAGGAAGGGGATCCTTTGTATTAGTCCCTTTATATTTTAGGAAAAGGGAATAGTATGAAAATTGCAAACGAACAGTACAATTTGTTGCCCAAATTAATGGTACTCTAAAGACATAATTTATTAATTAACAGAGACATAAGCATCAAGGAACAGTTTCTGTTCCCAATAAAGCTGCTAACATTTGTATTTACCCAAAAGTACATAGATTCCTGGTATTTCTTTTGGGATCTGGCAGAATTTAATATTTGTGTCAAAAAATATTACTTCTTGTAAGATCTCCGGGAAAAAAAAATGCTGGCTAGGATTACATTGTATTATTCCAGTGTCTCTCTTTATTTCATCTAATAGGCTTTGGGGAAATGGTCTCTCATCTCTTTGGAAATATGAGAGCTCACCAGTAACAGCAATGCTAGGGTATATGAGGACTGCTAACAGAAGATCCAAGTTAGAACACCTGCAGGACAGCTCTCTAAATCTTCTCTAAGCCAGAGCCCATAGTATGATATGATTTGCTTTTCTAAACTGCTAAGAAAAGACTTTCAACTTCAGACAACCATATGATAAACAAATATATTCCCATGTAAGAGATCAAAAGGAAATTTTATATAGCCCTATATTTTGTAGCAATATGGCAGAAAGGTCATATGAAGCAGACCACTCTGTTGTATATTTTTTTGGTTCTCTAAAGTAAAGAGAGATTTAGTAATAAAGAGAGTTTTGCTGTTTAATGTTTCATTATTGTTACCTAATTTATTTTCTGTATTTGTTTCAATAATATTTTGTTAGCAAATTAATTATTTCAAATGTGATTTTGATGTCTATAAAAGAGCTGAGTAAATCTTCCATTAAACATTTATAACATGTAGTATATAAAATAAAAACTAAAAAAAAGATTGAACCTTTTCTAGAAAATACTAATCACCAGGGCAGTCACATATATGTCCTCAAATTTAAACAACTTTTGAGATTAAAATTCTTTGTGTACCATAATATTTATCAGTAAAAATCACTATGCAAACAAAGGGTTTAAGGAGATGTAGTAATTCATATGCAACTTGGATGGGATAATGGCATTTGGGGTGGTATGATGGTGTTAGGGATGCTATGATGGTGTTGGAGGCAGGCAGGTTGTGTTATTTTTATCAAGAATGTCAAGGGGTGCCTGGGTGGCTTAGTTGGTTGAGCATCAGACTCTTGATTTCAGCTCTAATCATGATCCCAGGGTTGTGGGATGGAACTCCACATCTGGCTCTGTGCTAAATGCAGAGTCTCTTTCTCCCTCTGTCTCTCTCCCCTGTGACTCATGCCCTGTTTTCACTCTCTCTCTAAAAAAAAACATCAAGAGAAAAGAGCAGCTTGGATTAAAGGCTCAAGAGATGAGTTTTGTGTTCTAATTCCATTTATTGATTGCTGGATGACCTTGAATTGATGTCTTATGGCTCTCAGCTACCCTATGGGGAAAACACACTAAATGGGGGTACTATCAAGTAGTTGTGGATAAGTCATTATTTTAAATTACTTTTCTAAAAAAGGCATCACCAGCATGCAAAAAAAGCTTAACAAAACATTTTCAGATAGGCCAAGGACACAAGCAGGTATACATCATTTCTGGTAATGTCCCCCTATGGCATGACAAAATTTGACAATGTGAGTGCAGTAGTCATTAATTTCATTAACTCTTTTATGTAAAGCACAGTCCTAAATTGGGGTGGGGTATATGGTGGATAATGCCTCTGGGTTAAAGAATGAAAAACTAAATGACTAACATAATCTTGGCCCGTTTGATCACTTCTTTGCAAAGGCCTCTGAAGTCTAAAAGATTTTACTGATCACTGACGACTAAAGGTGCATTATGCAAATTAGAGATGAATAAAATAAGACCTACATTTCAAGTTCACAAAGTTATGAGGCATGCTCTTTAAAAGAGGAGAAAAATGTCTTGGTCTCCATCTGGAACTCCCAGTAATCTTTTAGACAAAAGAACAAGTTATAAATGTTTGGTTACCCATTGAAGACAACTGAATATATCTGTAATTTAAAGTTTAATCTTAAACCTTTTCTTTAAAGCTAAAGATTTAATAACATCACTGTATGGTGTGGGTTGGGGTGGGCAGGGAAAGGAATACATAAAAACAAACTACAAGACACTATTATTATCTGAAATACACTTTGATCAAACTGGGACTGGTTATGGACCAGATTTCATGCTAAGCCATAGAGGAAAGCCATCTCAGAAGTATGACTGAGAGCTATCAAAAGGGCTCCTTGGGACTTCTGCTTCTAGCCGTGAAAAATAACTGGTACTGGATTTACTCTTTCACAATAAATAACTAGGAAAGTGGCCAAAAGATACAGAGTAACTGTTTTCAAATATTGGACAGCAGGCAAACACAGGACTTTGATCCCTCAGAGAAGGGAAATAAGCAAGGTAACCCTGATAATTACCCTGGCTTTCTGTTTGGGAGAACTTTTAAACTACTGAGCAGGAGAGAAGAACCCAACTAGATCATGGTAGCCTTGCTGTGTTGAGGAGATAGAGATTGAGTTTGAGAAGAGTGAAGTGACTGGGATTTGCAAAACAGAGTACTAAAGAAAATGGCACTAGTCAGAGAAATAAGTTTACAAATCTGCATGGGGTCATCTTGAATCTTTGTCATCATATTAAGCTGCCCATGCATAGGGTAAAAATACAAGGCTAATCAAAGAATAACTACCAAGGAACTGCAAAGCAAAACAATTCCCAAAGCTCACACAGGAATATGAAATGTTTGAGTTCTGATTACCCAAAGTATAGTAGAAACCTCATTGAATGTCTAAGGCAATAACTAGAGAATGCAGAGGGTCTAGATTTAGTAGTTAAATGTCATACCTAACTAGGAAAAATCAGCCAATAGAAATAGACCTCGAAATAATAGAGACAATGTAGTTATCATACAAAGATTTTATTTTTTAAGTTTATTTAATTATTTTGAGAGAGACAGAGATAGCACAAGTGGGGGAGGGGCATAGAGGGAGGGAAAGAGAGAATCCCAGACTCTACACTGCTGGCACAGAGCCCTACATGGGGCTTGAACTCTTGAAACTGAGAGATCATGACCTGAGCCAAAACCAAGAGTTTGATGCTTAACTGACTGCAACACCCAGGCACCCCCATACAAAGACTTTAAAACAGTTATTGTGAATATGACAGAGGATTTAAAGAAAAAAATAAGCATAATGAAGATAGAAATGTAAAATACAAAAAAGAAGTAAGTACAAGACCTGAAAACATGAAAAATTCACTAGGTGGGATTAATAGAAGATTTAACATTGCAGAAGCAAAGAACAATAAACTTACATATTAAGCCATAGAAACTACCACAACTGAAGGATATTGAGGGAAAAAAGCTGAAAAAATTAAACAGATCATCAGTGACATATGAAACAATACCACACAATCTAACATATGTGTAATTGTACATTAAGTGGAAGGGCAGAAAAACTATAGGAAGAAATATTAGCTGGAAGTTTTACAAATTAGAAAAAATATCAAAGATATCAAACACAAATTTGAGAAGTTCAGTGAATCATATGTAGGATAAACACAGAGAATACTGCACTAAGACACATGATTAAATTGCTGAAACCAGCAACAATAAGAAAAATTTTAAAACAGGCAAAGGAATTTTAAAAAAAGATTCCTTGCCCTAAAAGGGCATTGTTTTCCTAGAATCCTTGGGTAAAATGTAAATACTCTCTTTTTCCAGCTTTACTGAGATACAATTGACATATAACATTGTGTAAGTTTAAGGTATATGAAATGTTGATTTGATACATATATATTGCACACTGATTACCACCATAGTATTAACTAATACCTACATCAAGTCACACAACAATCATTTCTTTCTTGTGGTGAGTATATTTAAAATCTCTCTTAGAAACTTTCAAGTATATAATGCAGCATTGTTAACTGTAATCAACATGCTGTACGTTAGATGCCCCCCCCTCCCCAAAATGTAAATATTGTTGATAAGAGAGCACATTATACAATTCAAACTATCCTGTAGAGGAGTTTCAGGATTACGTTGGAATAGGACATCTGATAGAGTGCAGGGCCCTAAGGTAATAGGGCACAAATTAGGTAAATGTGAATGAGCCCTGGCATATGGTACAACCTCAGGCGCTGTGTTACTAAGAGGGGAGATAAAAAGATACAGCAGATACATTTTATCAACTTTGAAATTTGGATTCAGGATGATTGTGGCCTCAGACTAAGGGTCCCAGTTGGGGCACTCAGTGTTGAAAATAAAAGCTTTTCAAAATTCAAAAAAGACCTATAAAGCCTTACAGAGTTGAATTCTTAAGGTCTGTCCTATTGAGTTAGTTTATTTTTCTTTAGGCACTAAGCCTAAGATTTCCAAGTCCTGCCCCAAGTGATAGTGGTACCTTGGGTTATGTAATATAAACCATATATTTGGGGGTGTTACAAGTGTGCAAGAGTGAAAGAGCAATATAATGAATTTTTTATACTTGAAATGTTAAACTCCACAGTTAACTTTCCATATAAATTACCTAGAGTAATTTAAAAATAAACATAAATACTAGAGATAAATGTTTTCTAGTTTCATTATTTGAACACACAGTGATTATTAATCATCTTGACTAAATTGGAGCTTTATTTTATATACTATTAGGAAAATATGTAACTTTTAAAAAGCCATAGACATTGGTTTAGCTGACTCTGTCATTAGTAACTGTGGAGTTAAAATTTCTTTTAGCAACTTTCTCCTTTTGCCAGTGTTGTCCTGGTGAGAGTTTCCTCTTGGTTTGCTTGCCAGCATGATCTTGTTGAGATAGTTTCTGTGGCCTGATAGAGATGGTTCTCTGCTTCTAGGTCCCTGCTAGAAAAAGAAGCTCCTGAAACATGCAGTCACTCATTCTCTGGGCCAGTGTTTTCCTATAATTATCTTTTTTCCTATCTTTGCAACCAGCCCACAATAGTTTATTTCTTCTCTTAGTAAGCACAGATTGACTTAGAGATCTTTTCCATACAATAGCTAAAAATCACCTATTCACTAAGCTCTGTCACAGTCTAAGAATATCTACCAGGAAGTTTTGGTTAAAAATGCTTCTAAGGAGTGAAGGCTATTTTTTCTTACCATAAATTTTTCATAAAACAATTTTCCAGATATCCAGAAATTATGATACTATAAATTTGAATATAAAACCAATTAGAGTACAAAGAATACTTTGCCCAATTTAACAGAACAATTGTTTTGTTTTTTTAAAAAAATATTCAATTTCTTCAAACTAACAAAAAGAACAAATTTTAAATTAAACAGTATTCCAACAGATGGTATAAACAATAACTAATTTTTTTCAGATTTTGAACAATTGCAATAACATATCAACATTAAGTATTGTAGAGACATGTACCAGTTAGAGTAACATTAGCCAATAGCAGCAGTTAAACTAAAAAATCTTAATGTATTAATGCAATAGAAAATTATTTCTCACTTATTCAGAGACCCAGGCTCTGTTATCTTCAACATGAGTTCCAAAAGTACCATGGGATTCAACATCTAACCAGAAGATGGGAGAATTGAGAGAGGACAGAATTAAATGGAAAGTATTTATGTGGCAGGCCTGTAAGTAACTTAAATCATTTCCATTCACATGTCACTGGCCATAAATTTAGTCAAAGTCCACATTTAAGTTAAGGAAGGCTTAAGTTAAGTTAAGGAGTATATTCTAGCAATGTACCAAGGAAGAAAAAGAAACAAGTTCAATAAGCAATTAGACTATCCCTGCCACAAGGTATATAATCTTGGGGAAAATGGAGGTGGCATTGGTCACCAAGAAATGTTTGTCACAGGTTTAAGAATATCACTTAAAAATATTTATTGCGTTCCTACTGTGATCTAGGAACTGTGTTAAGCATCAGAATTAAAGAATAACTAGAATATACTTACCAACCTTTATATGTTCATGGTACAGGAAGGGAAAACACACATAAAATGACTTTTGCCATTCAGAGTGATATTATAGGATAGGTAAATACAGGGAATCAAAGATCTTATCTCTAAAAAGAATTTTTCTCATTCACCATTTTCCCACCCTTTAGCTCAAGAGAGCTGACATTTTTTGCTGCATATTAATACAGTGTGAGCTGGGTAATTAGGGAGGAGAGAATTCATAACTTCTATCACTTCCTTGCTGCATTGTGGACATTTTTATTTGCAGCCCAGAAGTTACACAAACTTTATGGAGCTAAATTCTTGCTTATTTAACATTCACTCAACATTCTGGTTTATGTGCCTTACCAAAAGTTTTTAAGTGAATGGAAGGATAATTTTTCAGCTACTGAGTAGATTTCTTTTTTCAGGTTTGCTGTTCTGAGGGCTATGAAATGGTTGGGGTTGGGAAGAGGTTTCACAGAAATGTCCTGATGTGAAAGAGAAAGAACATAATGATATTTAAAAAATTGCTCTTATCAAGAATGGAATATATGAGATTTTTAAAGTCAAAAGCCTATTTAAATCATAAAAAATAAGGCATTGATGAAGACTGGATACCAATTTTTAAAAATGCATTGATTATGACTGATATTTTTTGGAAAGTGTATTGATTCTCCATTCCATTTGCATAAGTCATACTGCTAAAATATTCCTGAGGCGCCTGGTTGGCTCAGTCGGTTAAGCGTCCGACCTCGGCTCAGGTCATGATCTCACAGTCCATGAGTTCGAGCCACGCGTCAGGCTCTGTGCTGACAGCTCAGAGCCTGGAGCCTGCTTCAGGGTCTGTGTCTCATTCTCTCTCTGCCCCTCCCCTGCTAATACTCTGTCTCTCTCTGTCTCAAAAATAAATAAAAACATTTTTAAAAATTAAAAAAATATTCCTATAATTAAGCATGTTCAAAGATATCATGAAATCCTGAAAATTTGAGGAAAATGCTCTTTAAGGCAACTTCTCCACTTCTTTTTAAAACTAGCACTGGGCTGTGGGAAAAACCTTAGACTGGGTGGGAGGAGAAAAAAAAAAAAACTGTAGTCCTGTTCTAACACTACTCACTATAAAACATGGATAGCATGTCAATTTCACCTGGCTTCACTTCAGTCTCTGTATGTATAAAGTATACTGAATAATGTCAGTTTTAAATATATATTATATGTAATATATATATTCATATATAAAGTCCTATAATGTTAAACATAAAACTAGATATATGTATATATATAAGTGTGTGTACATGTGTGTATATGAAAGTGTAGCATGAGGGTTTTCTAGAATACAGATGCTGTTTTATTCTTTTAAAATAAAATTTATTACCAAAGTGATATAAATTTAATATATAGAATACAGCTAAGCCAAATAAAAAAAAATATTTGTAATCCCACTATGTAGACATAACCACTCTTTATGGTATAACTTCCTCGACTTTTTGTCCTTTGGTAAACACTACTTCTCAGAATCTGTGACACTCTTAATATGCCCTGGGACCACACTCTGCATTTAAAATATCTCTTGTCTACATATCTAAAGTACTTCCCATTTTGAGAAATGGTCTACAAGCAACCAGGGAGCATTTATTTCCATTATCAGTGTTAGAGGCATCAGCTATTTTCAGCTTGAAAGACCCTGTGAACTTGCAACAAAAAGAAAGGAAATATTCTGATGACTTCAAAGTAAGGAACAGAGATTGTATGGATAGAGCAGTAAATAATATTAAAGCTAGTGAAATGACCTGGATGGGACAGAAAGATTTATTTCCTAGTTTATCTGAACACTCTTGGGAGATAGACAATGGAATATAGTCTTAGTATTCCATTCCATTGCTTTTTATTGAGTCAGGGAATGTTTAAAGAAATTTATAGAGCTCTTTGAAAGTCAGAATTTTTAATAAGTGGCATGGAGAAAGGATTATACTGAGGGAGATCCAGGTGACAATACAGAATATAAGACATGAGGGAATTTATAATGGCTGAGCTAATTGAAGTGGAGGACTCTCAGGGAGGTTGACCCCAGTGAATTATTTGTTCATCTTCCTGTATGCTGCTTATTCCTCTGCCTCTCCTTCTTTATAAATGACAATTTCAGGGTTCTCAGATCCTATCTGCTAGAATTGAGTTGCAATGAAAAAGCTGTTGGTTTGTGTAGCAGTGCCATTCTCAGACCCAGAAATCATTGTTTACATAAAAATATATGTTAGTATAAAGCCAGGCAAGTCTCCCAGACTTTGGGACCTAGGAGGAAGCCACATTTGGGGGGGATTGTGTAGAAG